>NW_010116824.1:0-23895 GCF_000699245.1 Pterocles gutturalis
CTTGGCCACATGAAGATTTTGGTATGCAGCTCATACTCGGGAAATTTGGCCACCCTGATTACAAACATACGTATATTTGGAGATGTATAGCAAGATATCTGTCTCTTTCCTAATTTGATTTGTGTTTAGATGGAAAGAGGAAAACCACCAAAGCAGGGAAGTGGGTGGCTTTGTGTGGTTTCCTAGCCAGCAGAAGCTGAAAACAGTTTAAATTTCACATTTAGCAGTACGGTAGTAACTAGAAGGAGACGTCTGAAGGTAAGTGGCTGTGTCCTACATCTTGGCAGTGGGGAAGCTGGATTTGCCTTTGTTCAGCTCTGGAGATGGATGAGCAATCCCCACTAGCTCTGGACAGAGGTAGTGGTGCCATGGCACAGTTTACAGTTTTTCTGAACTTAAAACATAAACTGCTGTTTGTAAGAGTAAAAGGGATGAAGTTTGCTGCGTCGGAGTTAGGGAAGGGGAAGAAGTGAACTGAACAAAACCAAACCTTGGAAGCAACAATAGCAGCGCAACGACATGTTTATTTAACCGGGATTTTTTTTCATAGCTATTTCATCTTCTTTTCCTCTTGTCCTTGCTCTTGCTTGCTCATCTATATGCAGCATATGGGAAGGTTGAAAAGTGACAATTACTAAATGAGAGGAGACAGAAACTGTTCTCCAGCAGCTCCAGATGGGGGTTAGCGATGCTGTTCACAAGCTGGGTGCCGGTGTTTCACTCTGCAGTATAAAATGCCCTCTAATGGCCAAGGAACTGCATAACTCATCCGACAAACCAGCTAATAGTTTTTTTTTCTCGGGGTTTCTAACTTGGTCGTGCTGATTTTGGTACAGGAGCAACTTAACGGCTAGAGGAGAGCTTTTGGTTATCCAGATGTGCAAACAGCAAAGGTTCATCTCGCTCCAGTGCTAGTCTTCGCGGTTAGTGAAAATAAACAGGTGATGTAAGGAACTCTGGTAAAAAGTAGAATGAGATTTTATTTTTCAGTGTGGCAGGGACCTTTGGAGACTGTAAGATTATTTATGTATAATTCCCTCTTGTTTTATTTGAAAAGTTACAGGTAGTTTCCCAGCCAGTTATGTGCTGTAGCAATATCAATGTGCGCGTTATCAGTGTCAGATACTTAGAAAAACGAGATAAGAGAGGCAGAAGGAGGCCCATGATTAATTAGCAGATGGATTAGGCACTGTAGAAACTAAGTGGATAATTTGCGTTCGGCTCCTGGTTATTGTTTTGCCCACCTGAAGGCTGTCGGTGCAGGGAAAGCACAGCATCGACTGAATTCACTGCTGATGCCAGAAGGAGAGATGATAGTTATTTTCTCTAAAGCAATTTTCTCGCTGCCTGTTTGGGTTGCTTGTTTGTGTTTTAGCTTTAGGAATGAAAGGAGTGCCAGTTCTGGTATTTCCTCATTTTACTTGAAAACTCCCAGAGGATCTGCAGAGGGCTGTTAATACCTGACAAGGAAACATGCCTGGATCTTCTTTTCTTGAAGTCAAGAACTAGTCACTAGTGTTGGAAAATAAAATTGGGAAAAGTTGAAAAATAAAATAGGTGTCTCGCTCCCTTCTCTTTTGTACCATGGCTGTTGTGGCAACTTGAATATTGTCATTTCAGGAGGTCTTCATAACATCTTTCTGGCTACCAATCTGGAGTCCAGTGTGTAACCTGAAATATGATTCTTAAAGAAACTTAAAAAAAAAAAAAAAATCCAGATCCAAACAAAAACCTTTCTCATGCTTTATGCAACATGAAGATGGAGAGGAAGGAAAATGCTACAAACCCATATGTCTTTTTCCTTTGAAGAACATATATATAATTGTGATTCTTCTTTTACTGAGTCAACAAGTAGTTTTGATAGAGTAGAACTGATGAGGGATACACACCATGACTTTCAAGGGCTGAAAGGAACACAGGATCAGACCCTCTGTATCGTCTTTGAAACCTTGTTATTTTAGCACAGTCTGTATCTCGTTGCATAAGGTTTGAAGATGTGGTCTGCATCATTATGCAGCGTGTTTAATTTAGCAACAGATGTGCGGGCTCATATGCCGTTATGGTACATTTTGTTCACTCATATAATAGCAAGTTCCTCCAAATTGTTACCAGTTCTTCAGCGCAAGACTCCTACAGCATGTTCTTCTCCTTTTCTGTACAGTGAAGAGCAGCAGAGCTCTTTATTTGCCGTCAGCAGGTGCTAACGTGGGAGTGCCGGCTCTCCGGGAAGCGCATTTGACCTGCTGCCTTGCTGCTCTCTCTGCCAGGAGCTCTCCGGGAAGCGCGTTTAACCTGCTGCCTTGCTGCTCTCTCTGCCAGGCTGCGGCACCCAGCGAGGGCATTTCCCCCAGAATTTTTCAGGGGAAGACACCAGGTGGGCAGCACAAGGGCAAGACTTTGGTGGTTAGATTTCTGAGCAGAAAAAAAGTGAGTCACCTAGATAAAAAAAAAAAAAACAAACCCACTTATTGCCACCCACGGCGTCATCCAGCCATTCCCACGGAGAGGCCTTAATGCAAAACATCGCTGAACGCTCTGCGGCAGCAGAATCATACTAATAACGAGGAAAATTGAACGCTCTGTGGCAGCAGAATCATACTAATAACGAGGAAAAGCATGAAACCTCATTAACAATGGTGTTGCCGTAAGAGTCCTGCCCTCACTGTTTTGAGGGTGCTGATGGTCCATGGGGGGCATGCAGGCCGCTGGGAGCCTGGCACTGAGGTTTGATTTACAGCCAAGGTAGTTCTTCCAGAAATTAGGAAAAAGCCTTTTTTTTTTTTTTTTTTTTCCCCCGCCCAGCATCCTATTTCCTATGCAATGGCTGAGAGCACGTAATGTAGCAGGAGATGTCCAAACCCTTGCCACACAGAAACTGTGTGATTCCTCTTCCCAAGCATGAGAGTTTGCATTTAAAAAAAAATTATCCTATTTTTTATTTTGACTAATGCAAATCCATGTTTGTTCTCACTACCCATGTAAATGTTTAATCAATTTTTGGTTCCTGCTGGGCTGTTGCGCTTAATGGTATCTTGACACTGTGAGTTGCCCGTGTTGTTTTATCATTGTTTAAAAGAAAACATCCAAAAAAAAAAGATCTCAAGAAGGATTGTGTTGTCTGTCCCTTCCCTTCCATGTGCTTCCCTCTGCCCCTGCGGCCGTACCGGGGCTTCAGAGAGAGGAGAAGGCGCCGGGGGCTGAGCAGGAGCATCATACTTAAGGACCTGCTGCCGGCGTAGAGGGAGGAAGGATGACACAGTGCTCGCAAAGTGTTCTGCTGCATTGTACCAGCTCTTTTGTCCACTTCCCTCCCCTGTCATTATCTCTGCGTGTCTCCTTCTTTCTTTTCTCTGCGTTTCCTTTCTTGCACCGAACTCCGCTTCTCAACCCCTCCTGCCCTCCCCATGGCAGCTGCCGACATCTGAAATGATCAGCGGTGGAAACGGCCAGCTAGTTCAGAACAGTTGACACCCGGTGATGCTAACGCAGGGCTTAAACGGTTCACAGCTCGGAGGGCTGTTCTTGCGTTGAAATATTGATCAAAGTGCGATCGAGCGTTGGAAAACTGGACCTTAGCACAAAGGAGGTGGCAGGGAGAGCTGCCCTTGGCATCGGCAGATATTAACTTCACAACTACGGACCGCTTGGGCATCCTGGTCTGCTTCCAGCTGAGCCGACTGATGTAATCACGAGTACAACATCTTCTCCGGGAACCTCTCCTTTCCCAAGAGCACAGGAAATGTCCCAACAGTATCAT
Source organism: Pterocles gutturalis (assembly GCF_000699245.1). NCBI lineage: Eukaryota > Metazoa > Chordata > Aves > Pterocliformes > Pteroclidae > Pterocles > Pterocles gutturalis. The sequence continues at coordinate 3,758 of NW_010116824.1, forward strand.
CAAAACATTTGGACTGGATTTTCCCTGGTTTGAGGAAGGAGTTGTGCATGGGGAAACCCAGTTTAGATGTGAGGAAGGATGGGAATTTTCCTTTGCTCTTTGGAAACGGGAACTTTTGCAGTTCCTGGAGCTAAGAGTTTTCTGTAATAGGGAATCTCCATTTTGTTAGTGCCATATTTCACAGAGGGTAGAAACTGTAGTCAGAAATGGTGAGCAACAGGTTTCTGACTTGACTAAGGGTCTGGGAGTGTGCAGGTGGTGTTTTTGATTGTTTTCAAAGATGCTTGTATTTGAAGTTCAACAGAAGTCCCACTTAACCTACGACCACGTATTCATTGGCAGAAGTGGTGCGTTCACGCCACTTGTTCATTCACACCTTGAAAGGCAGCAGTCGGGGTTTTAATTGCATTACATTTTGGGCAGGACTCACGGGTTGCGGTTTCACGATGCTTTCCAAAGCCTGCAGTGCTGCGGTGGGGCTGGACGCTTGTATCAGCTTCAGCTCGTCCCAAAATGGGGTTTAGGGAACACCATTCCGCTTCTTGGGGCTGTGCACGGAGAGGGAACGTGTGAGACACGGCATTTAGGGAGCGCTGGGATGGGCGGCTCTTGGTCACCTGCTGGGTACCACCATGGTTGGATGGTGATGCCTGCGATGGATGCTCTAAAATAGATGTTTGTGGCACTGGACTATCTACATGTGCTGTGAAAAAATGATAAGAGTCTTAGTTGAGAGAGAGCTTAGAAGACAACACGTTCTTCCTAAAGTCACCTCTCTCATATTTTTGTCTATCAGCGCATTTTGGAAAATCACCTTTTCTTTCTTTCCATTTTCCATCAAAAGCAGGAAAAATAAGCCCTAATACAGCTTTCTCTGCTCTCATTTTCTGGCTCATGGGTTGTGGTATTTAACGGGCAGTATTAAGAAGCTGTTTAAAAGTGTTAGGTCAGGGTCGGGTTTTTTTCCTAAAACATTGTATTGAAGTACGTTCCTTCTTTAAATAAATAAAAAAACTCCTCGGCTATCATCGTGTCCGAGGGTTTTCAAGAAAATTTCCATTTTGAAAGACACCGTTGGAGGCTAACATGGCCATGCAATTACTGTATGTAAATCACTGCGCTTGGTTCCTAATCTTGCTGCAGATGAAGCACAATTTTGTCTGGGTGCGTCTCTCTCTCCAATGTCTTTATACAGTGAGGTTTTCTTGTATTTTAATTGCTGGCCGGGATTTTTATTCTGCCTAGCCTGATTGTATTTATTTTATGGCGGGGGACATTTAACCTTGCAATTGTTTTGAGATTGGATTGGATGTAGAAATCATTGAGGAGAGATTGAAGTTGGGTGAGCAACTAATTGCATCCTCCAGCCCACAAATGGAAGAACTGCTTTCTTAATTACAACTTCATACGAAGGCTGGGGAATATCCGCTTGTTTCTGTGCCCCGCACATCTGCTCTTCTCCATTTTATCCATCCCTGCCAAATCCTGCTCGGTCCTTCATGCCACATTTTTAATAAGTCGTCTGAGTTGGGCTTTTTGTTGCTGGGTGATATCATCACGGACAGCTGTCAAACAAAGATGGAATAGTTAACATCGTTAGGAAGGAGTTTATTCATGGGCATTACATTGAGCTGGGTGGGATTCTGCTAATATGAGCAGTAACTTCTCTTACGTTAGTTTCTTTTGTAGAAAGTTTTCCTCCAAGATGTAATGCAGGGAATGGAGATGGCAGGAGAAAAGAACTTGAACTTGTCCATCAGAAAACGCGCTCTGTCAAAATTAAATACACTTTGCCTACGGGTTTTGTTTGGGGAAAAAAAAAAAAGGAGAAAAGAGTTGGAGCCCCAATATAATGAACCATTTGAGCATTTTCAGAACAAAATACTAACTTACTTTCTCCTGATGTGACTTTTTTGTAACGTGGTGTTTCTCCCTGAAAGTGGAGTGGGATGTAATAGAGGTAAAAATCCCTGTGTATACTTTTAAATGTTGATCATAGAAATGCTGTTAGCTACTCTGGCTACAGTTTAATATTTGTTGTAGGAAATATTTTGACTGTAGCAAGCTTCTGCTTCTGGAATGGAAGTTTTCTGCTTCTTTTAGAATGTCACATTAATTATTAATGTGAGTGGGAACCGTGCTCTTTAGCATCCCTATGTTTAAAAAAAAAAAATCAATTAATTATTGCAATAAATCTCGGAGATTATGCTGCAGTTGTGCTGCTGGGAAATTGGCCATTAACTACCAGGAAATCGCCTATCTTCCCTTAGTCACAATTCAGTTGTACCAACACAACCCTCTTCCTTTTATAAATTAACTATCAATGTGATGCATAATTGATAACCATTTATAATAATAACAATAATCTCCTCGAAATTGTCGTCTTGCTATGCAGCGGCTTTGTTAGAGCTTTTATCCCTCCCGTGCTCAGCATCACCTATTGCGTTGGTTAACTGTGTTTTCTGGGAAGTTGCCGCTTCACTGGTGTGGTTTTACAAGAGCCATAAGCTGTTGCAGAGGAATAAAATTCAAGGTAGAAACGCCTGACCGGACTATGTGGATATGAAGAACCTGAAGTGTTTCGAGAGGATGGGTTAAGTATTGCTATTGCTGCTCTACAGGAGGGAAAGCAGAAGTGGAGGTTATAGATGGTCAACTTTTGGACATCAGCCTGGATTTTTTCTTTCTCACAATGTCTTGTTCTCCTGTGTCCTGTATTATGTGAACCCGGCATTTTTTTTTTTTAGTTTGTTATGAAAATTTTGTTTGCAAATAATGCAGCGTGAAAATTCACCTACACGGAGGAGCTACTTGCGGGGTCAGTTTGAACAAATGGTGCCAACTTTGTGGTTTTTACTGGCTTTTCAGGATTTTTTTTTTTAACCTTTCTAGTACTTTATAGGCAGAATAGTTGGGACTTTGCAGCACGGTACAGATGGCCACTCGGGAGAAGATTACTTGCTGTGCTTGTCCTTGCCTCCCTCTTGCTCTCCTCTCCTTGGTGTTTTGCTTTGTTTCTGGAAATCACAGCTTGTCGTTAGTTCTGCTCTTTTGGCACCTTTAAGTAACTTTAAAGGGTGGTGGGTGGCTGGGTGTGGGGGCAGAAGCCTCTTGAGCAGGATGCATCCCTGGAAGGTTCGTAGCTCATATGAGGGTCATCCGCCTTCACCTTAAAATGTAAAAGAGGATATTGAATCCCTGGTAGTATAACATAACTTGGTAAAAAATCACTGTGTGTGGTGTTGAACTGTTTGAATTCAGTTGTCAGCGTGAGGTCGTTTTTTGTATGTCTTGATTCATGAATGCTGTTGTGGAACTTGCTTTGAAAAACTCCTGCCTGGATTTTACACCAGAGCTGTTAGGTGACAGTGCCCCGATGGCACGTTCAGGGTCTGCAGCCTTAGCTCGGGTCGGAGCGTTCGGGGATTAAACAAACCTTTGGCTCTCTGTAGGAACAAAAGCATCAGACCCGAGAGGATCCATGTAGGGTCTTACTCTGTGTCACCAAAATGCAGAAAAGCCTGTAGGTGTTGTCCCTTTGTAAAGCGTTTCTTCTAAACCAGCCACACGTACCGCTTTATGGATTGCTTATTTCACCGGCAATTAAAAGTGAGCACGCTGGAAACGACAGCTCTGGCACCCAGAGTTTAATGTTAGCCCTTGGAGTATGACAGCGAGGACAGGCTAGGGTGACAGCTGGAATATGTATCAAGGTCTAGCGGCAAATTCAAGGTCCATTGATGACTTTTACAGGGAAAGCCTGAAATAAGCCATGAAAGTGGTTTATGTGTGTGAAAGTACTGGGAGAGCAAAAGCTACTCGCTCTTTTTCATACACCTCTCATCATCTTTCAGTGTCTGTGAGCCTCCAAAATAGCTTAATGGCTTTTATCTGCTAGGAGACGGTTTTTAAGAGAAATAAAACTGGGAAGGCCATAGAGCACTTGGGCAGTTCTTGTGTACAGTGCTGGGTTTTTTTTAATCACAGGGAAGATAAAGGGGCTGCAAGTGTGATTTGCAGCAAGATGTGTGACCGGTGGGACACTGAGGTTGGAAGCACTAAACTCCCAGCTATCCTTCCAGAAACCCGCTCTGCTCTTGGGGACGGGCAGGTCTCACCTGATGCGCTGGAAATCCTAATGAATCCTTTCGTTTCTCCGCAGGATCGACAGTGGCGGTATGCACGCCCATTCCTGTGAATTTTCCTGAGTTGCTGGGGGACTGCTTTGCGTTTTGAATCTGAAAGTTACAAAATACCCTCAAGAATGGCACTTGTGGATAAACACAAAGTCAAGCGGCAGAGACTGGACAGAATTTGTGAAGGTAGGCGTATCCTCCAGTTTTTCTATAAAAGCTGACAGATGGTTAAGGTAGAATATCTAATTTTTCCTTGGTTTTTTACAGCACTTAGACATAAAGAGATCCAGGACTAGATCACCTGTCCTCTGTGCTGGCTCAGAATAGTCATAGCGATGTTCAGACATTGGGAAGGGATATACTGGTTACTCATTTGAAAGTCATCTTTAGTCCTGTGAACAGGATTTGTGTTTAATTACCAGGTCTCCTCCTTTTATCCTAATTTCTACTGAAATGATCTGGTCAGTCCCAATTTGAAACATAGCTTAAATTTACACTTCCCTTAGAAGAGGGTTAAATGTGCTGCTTTCTGGAGGTCTCCTCTGGGCGGAGAAGGAGCCGGGATGCTGAGGCTGGTGCCTAACTTTCCTCCCTTATCTGTCCTAGCAGTCCAAAACTTCAGACACAAGCCACTGCTCTCCTCGGGCTGGCTGCCGGGCTGGGGGAGCTGGATAAAGCTCAGCATCCTCCAGTTCCATGCAGCCACTCCCATCCTTCCCCAGGCCAGCCTTTCCCTTGCTTCTCAGAGAAGGGCAAAGATTTGGCTGTTCCAGAGTTGGACTATCATCCTATGGAAAATTTACAAATCATTGTTGGAGTATTTCCTATGGTTTTGGGAAAATTGTTAGAACGACTTTTCTTTCATTGGTGTGTGGTGGATAAGGCAAATTTGCTGTAAATTGTTATTTATTAGAAGTTTGTTACAGTGTCACAGCACAGGTGATTTTTACCTTCTATTTCAATTTTCCAGCAGAAAAAGTCTATAGGTGACATTTTCTATTTTCTATAAGTTACTTATGATAGAAACCAAGTGATGGCAAACAAGCTCTGACTTTTTGGTGTACACTCCAGTAATTCTCTTGTGAGTTCTACCATCAGCACCAGAAGCAGAACAGAGTGTTATTTTAGGAAGAATATCTTTAGTCGTATCTCTTTAAGAGCTCCAGTGTTTATTTGCTCTTAAGGAGATGGATGGTGGCCTGCGGGGTAACAATTTGCAGTATTGCTGAATGCCAGCAAGGTGAAATAGGTTCTGCTGGTGGATGAAAGCGCAGAGCTCACAGGGGAGTTGTACTGCATCCGTCTGAGCAAAGCGCGCGGGGCTTTGAGGAGTTTCTAGTGAGTGTAAAATGCTGATCAGCAAGACAGGGTGGGTTTTGCCTTGATTTTTGTGTGTTGTAGATTGCTTACTCTAGCAAGTCAAAGTAAAACTCGTTTGCTGTTGCTTTAAACTTGTGGTGAGTTACTCATCGCTATTAATTTTGTTCGGTTAATTTTGGAGGGGGGAGGCAAAGCAGAGAAGAGTGAGGAAGGAGTATCCAAGGTACACAGCGGTGTGGAGCTGCATATTTCTTCTACTGAATGTCATAAATACTCAGGTGTAGTACACTATCTCATCTTCAAAATTTACTTTGAACTTGACTTAAAAGAGCTGTATCAGCTGAGCCTGGATTTTCAAAAGCTGCCTTCCCGGTTTGATGTTTACTATCAGATCTAGTTGCTGAGTGTACAAGAAATTCAAAAGGATCAGACGACAAACCTGCTAACAGAGCTTTAGATGTGATTGAAGTTTAGATTATTTTCCTCTGATATATGAGCTTTTTTCTTCTTTCCCGGTCAAAAGATATTCTTTTTCTAATCTGTAAATGTGCAGAAGACATAACTTTTTAAAGTATACTTTGTCATTTGCTGCTTGTTTTGTGGTTTGATTGAGCCGGTGGGATTCGCTGTTGTAAAGCACTGTTGGGTTGTATTTATAAGTGACACATTAGGACTGAATATAAGCAACATTGGAAAAATTACCTGGAAAAATGCAAAAAAAAGCTTAGGATTCTCCATAATACTAGACTTCTAGGACAGCAGTATACTATACTGGCATCTCTGATGGCTACTTTTTATTATGGGCTCCTAATCTTGCATTATAGCATAGTAAAGGACTGAAGAGGGGTCATTCCAGCTGCTGGGAAAACACACTTGGGAAAAAATGAGCATTGGTATATGGAGTGAGCAAAGGTATACGGAATAAATGGTGAAACATGATGAGAAATTAGGGAACTACTTCAGCAGACTGATGAGAGGAGTCTTTGCTAACAGAAGGGGGTTCAGCGGGAAGGATCTCTCCCACTCCATCAAGCCCAGTGCAGTGTGGTCCAAAGAAGTTGCTTTGAATGAGTTCCTGTTCTGTGGAACCACTTTTGCAGCTTTAAAAAGGGACCAGGATATGAAGCTGTACTTACTTGATGAAAAACTAAATTTTTTTTACTATGCAGGTGGATTTCTGTGCCTTTTATGAAGTCGCGTGTATTGTACCATCCCTTTTACTATTCAAAGCACAAACCCTTGGAGAGTTTGCTAGGAATGGACTTTATTCCAGGCGGCAGGATGGTGGCAGGTCTGGAGGGGAAATATCCTCAGGCTGCATGTTATAATCGCTATCCACACTGCTAAATGATAATAACACTTCAGGTCTTCATTGTACTGTACAAACTGCCACTGAAGGATTCTTCTTCACGCGGGCTTACTAAAAACATAACTAGTCACATATTGAGGGAAATAGCTTACAAACTGCCCTGGTATTAAAAGAGTATATTAAGAAGCTGCAGTGTTTGGATTACTCTGTTAAACTTGCATCTGGCATGGAAAAATAATCAAAGCCATACTAGGGGCTGGTATCTTTGAAGATGCCAGTTTATAGCCTTTCTGGGCAGGTTTATGAGTCTTCCAGGAAGAGAAGCAGCTCAGTCTCATTGCATTACTCAGCTTCACCAGTTCCTTTGTTTTTTTTTTTGTTTTTTTTTAATAGATAGTTATGACATCTTTGTATGGCAGCATTAACTCTTTCCTCTAAGCCGGCTGTTTTGAAGAGGTGAACACCTTGCACCAGGTAATGGATTTTGCTCAGTGGGAAAAATACGAGTGAGATGAGGGTGCAGACTTGAGGGGATAAAGAAATTTTATAAAGACATTTAGAGCAGTCTGTTAAGAATTAAGCGAGTTTGTGATGCCCGTCTGAATGAAGCTCAGTCGGAGTGTGCTCACAGTGATCTTGGCTTAACTGTTTCTTTCTTTTCTGGTTGTCCCAGAGAGTTTGGGTGCTGATTCTGTAATTGGATCCATATGAGTGGAAAGATGTACCCTGAGAACGGCTGGGGCTTTTGAAAATAATACATGCGGGGTGGTTTATATAATTCCTCTTTGTGGAATCGTGTCTAATTCCGTAGTGGGTCCAAATATGCTTTAGAGGTGGAGCTGCTGGTGCTGGGTTTGGTTAGAGTTGCCCAGAACCCCCTAGTTCAGATCCTGTTCCCATTAGCTTGTAATTCTGCCACATTTTAAATTTGTTAGAGCTGAAATTTTCCATTCCATGATGAGCTGTTACCTCGGGGTGAATTTTTTTTTTTTTTTAAAAAGTTCCAGTCAAAATTGTGGAGCCTTGTCTGAGTGGGAGATGGAGAGGGATGTTGGTTTTGCTGTGTTTGACACAAAGCAGAGCCACCATCCTGCAGTTGTGGTACCCGCCCGCTCCGTTTCGGATAAAAAGGGTCTGAATTTTGCAGCAGAGTTGCTGTGGTGGCAGGAGCGTGCCTGTTATTGTTCCCAAATTTGGGGCAATTTCCCAACCTTTGAAAGAGATGAAGCTAAGGCAGCTGAGGGTCATGTCGGGGGCTCTGTAAGGCTCCCCTGGGCACGGGTGACCTCTGCCAGACCGCAGCCCTGCACAGGGAGAGCAGCAGGGGAGTCAGTTGGAGCACGGAGGCAGGACAGAGCCTGCGAAGGAAGGTGAGACCAGCTCAGACAACTGGCCCTCAAACTTAGGCACTGCGAGAAATAAGGTTATCGTCACGGCTGCCTTGATTTTGAGTTGTTATGACGGTCTCCAATTGCATGGTCCTACAGGTATGTGTGTGATTTCTGCTCATCTTGTAAGCCTGGTTCTTCTCTCCTGCTCTTCCTTGGTGCTCCCAGCTTCTTCCACCTCCATCTGGGCAGCAGAAAGTGAGAGAAGCTCGGGGCTGAGGAGGAACCATGGCAGGTCCCGCTAAGATGACAGAACGCAGACAAGATGTGTAATATTGCTGATATGCCGTTTTCCTGGCTGCTTGGCTGAAGCGAAGGTTCCGGCACAGAATCGGGCTGCAGAGGGTTCTGTCGCTGCCTGCGCGGTGCCCTGGTCACGATGGCTTGTTGCAGCACTTGACTCTTCACAGCAGCGATTTCAAACCGTCAGCAGCAATAACCCCCAGGGCAGAAGCTCGCTTGCCTTTCATTTAGGAAACAACAACAGAGAACGATTAAGTGTAATTTTTTCCTGTGCTTCCTGTGGCAGAACAAGGTGTTTGACAGCGCCTCCAAGAAACCACTAGCTCCAGAGACCACAGCAGTCCTGGTGCATGGCATCCATCAGTCCCGCAGGGCTCTGGTGCTCCCACGGGACATTCCCATGCAAGGAAATAATGTGAAACATCAGTTCTGCTGCCCAGCCTGCTGCTTGCTCAGCTGTTCTTTATCCTGTGCTTCTGTGAATATGGTTAAAAAAATATTAAATAACACCCGGAGCTAGACAGGGAGTGAGGAAGCAGCCATTGCCGCCAGGTTTTTGGGAACAGCCTGGCTGGGAAGCCAGAGGAGAAGGTGTGCAAGGTTGTGTTGTTTCCTTAAGAAATGTAGAAGCTTAATGGGGACGTGGCAGTAGTGGTGGCACATCCAGGATACAGGATGGCAGTGTGTAAAGCACAGCTTTCCCAGCCCCACTGAGTTCCTCTTTGGTGATCCCAAGCACTGCCTCTGCTCCATACCATTGCAACTGCGCTACCCTCCTGTCTTCAACACCACTGCCATGAAATTTTAATGCATGGCTTTATAGGTTAAAGTTTGCACTGACATTTATGAGTCAGTTAAGCTTTCAACACATACCCTGAAAGTGGCAGCCCTGAGATGAACAAGAAGCAAAGAGAAAAAATAATTGCACGGCCAAGTGAGCCCAGACATTTTCTGATAGAGCTTTTGCTTCAGGATTTGTCATTATCCGGTAGGAAATCATGTCCTTACGTGTCAGTTTGTGCCACCAAAGCTGTCTGTACTTTGCAAAATAGCAGAACTGTTTGCAGTGCCAAGCAAGCCATTCATATTCTTTGCTTTCTTTCAGGTCCTTTGATATGTCTAATGGACGATAAATGCCAGCAGAGTCGCATAACACTTCTCAGTGCTTAATGCACGAGTCTCTCGGCTTTTTGATTTATTGACTTGTGTTCTGCGTGGCACCCTAGTGTCCTCTTCAGATGAGGCTTCTCTGGAGCTGCCCATAATTTGTATTTCCTTTAGGAATTCCTCGAGTGTTTACCTTCCAGTCACTATAGGACCTATGTGTGGCTTTGACCCTCCACACCTCCTCCTTTACCAGTGGCAGTGGGGCACTGTCGTGGATGCTGATGGCTCTTGGATCGCTCTCAGTCCTTTGATGCTCTAGTCAGTCTTGAAAAGCTTGAATAAACACCTTCCTGTGATGCACTGGCCAGTTGGGATGGTCGTTTTCCCTCCGTTCTCGTGTTTCCCTGTTGATTTTGTCACCATCCAAAGGAAAAGGAGCACTTGAACGATGTACTTGCATTTTCAGGCTGAAGCAGGAGATTCGAGATGAACTAGGAAACGCCTTTGTTCCTCCAGCAGCCCCTTCGCTTGATCGCTCGTTATTTGTTTGTTTGCGGTGGTGTCTGCTCGTTGCTGGATTTTGACCAAGCCCTCATTAAGGAGGGTGTCTGCTCTGAAGAGTTCAGAGCACAGGGCACCTGGTGGTTCAAACAAAGTAGATGTGATCTGAAAAGGAGCTGACATCAACAACTGCTGATCGGAGCAAAATCCACGCGTGTGGCCGCAGTGCTGCACATCCATGCGTGTGTCTGGTCATCAGTTACGGAGTTGCAGAGCTCTCCCAGCTGCAGTTGCTGAACCATCCACAAACAACCCAAAAATTGAAAATCTGGAGAATTTTCTGCTGGGTAGTGGTCAGGGTTTCTTGCTGAAGGTCCAGGATGCAGGGAAGGTGCTGGGGAGCGTGACGTGAGCAGAGCGGGGAGCGGAGGAGGTGGGAGAAGGATGGTAGCCCTGGTGGGAGCCGAAAGCTGGCTCATTTTTTTGCAAAGGTGGAAAGGGGTCTGTGAAATGAGGGAAGGAATTTGGGGAAGGAAAAGGTGGTTTCATCGTCAACAAAGTTATTGCGGCCATGGCTGCGTGAGCCTGGTTGAGTCATTTCGAGGGTGGACAGAAATTCTGTATTCCACATTTCCACTTGTGTTGGAAGTCAACGCAAACCATATCCAGTAATATTTAAATAAATTTTCTGTGTAATGCTAGATACTCTGGTAAATACAAACTTGGATCTATGGCAGGGGTGCTTTTTAACTGCTGTTTATTTCAGTTTCTCATCTATGAAGGTGGACTTCATAGTCACATTTCCTTATCGTTAAAACAAACAAACAAACAAAAAAAAATCAACCCAACTAACAACCCTCAATAGAAGTGCCCCTGAACAACTGTACTGGTTCTGGCTTTTCAGCAGTATTTGAACAGTCTGTCCTTGGGGTTTAGGCTCACACATCACTAACAGCAGAATACGGAATAAAAAAAAGAGAGGACCCTTGCCCGTGGAAGCAGATGAGAACATGGACTTAAAAACGACAAGGTAATAAAAAGAAAAGTTGTAAAAGCAACCTGAATTCTGGCATTCTCCCATTTTTCAGGCCTTTTGTTAACATGGTGTTGTGTAAGAAATGATTAGTTATATGACATTTTGGGTACATGAAATGCCAGAGAATGAATTGTTTCAATGCTCAGCATCTCTCTTCCAGACCATTGCCGTCTGAGGGTCTCAGGAGTGACTGGGCAGCTCTGGAAAGGGGCTGCCTCCGATTCTTGCTCCTTTGTGTAAGATAGCAGTGGCCAGAGTGAGTGTGTTTGATATCTGGGTGGAGGAAGTTTCTTCCATTCTTGCAAATTTGAATGCCAAGTAGCATCTGATAATGCTTATTTTTACTGCTTAGAAATAGAATCCTATTATCTCAGGAAATTCTTATCATCACTAGTCATTTGATGAGAAACAATGAGTTAAAGATGATATCAAGAGTGGAAGAAACTGCTTGTCCTGAGTAAAAGTGGCTTATTTAGAATAAATATAGACCTTTTTTATTTCCCGAGTGGATTTGAGTTTCTTTGTTCCATGAATATAAAACACAGTACAAGGATTTCCCCCCACAATGAAGCTTTTTTTTTTTTTTAAAGTTTCCACCTCAAAGCACATAAACTATCAGGCTTTTAAGGAAGGGTTGCATACCACATTTTGCCTAGAGAAAAGGCAGAGTTAGCTTGTCAGCCTCTGCTCTTGCTCCCTGCGCTGATTTATGCCGATTTCACATCTGTCTGACTGCTCCTAATGTTTTGTTCTTCCTGAGAGTCCATAGAAAGTTCGTTGGTCCTTACGGAGGTTTCACAAAATCACTGTGAATTCACACGAAAGCTGGATCGCACCTCGTTTTACCGATGTGGGCAGTGAAAAGTGTGCCATCCAGCGGTGCTCTTCATTCCCCATCAGTCGAAGAGGCGCGGCAGGTTTGGGAATTAATTGTCATTAATAGGTTTTGTTAAAATTTTAAATTTTTTTTCGTAATTGGACAGAATCTTATGGATGAAGAAAATTCAAGCAACCTCCGTGGGTTCACAGAGATTATTCAAGCTCTTTGACCTTGTTCCATGATTTTCAACCCTTTTGCTGTGCTGAATCAAGAACTCTCTCTATTTTTAAGTGGAGGTTTTGTGCTTTGTGACAGAGGTACTATGTAGATTGTATCTACAGGTAGGCTGTTGTCCCTACCGTGTGGAGTAGTCTTCCACTTTGGTGTAATTTTTTTTTTATATATATTGAGTTAGGTGCAGTCTGTCTCCTGTGGTGGGCCATAGGGGGACAGGCATGACAAGTTGTAGGACTGGAGCCAGATAGGAAGCCAGCCTGACAAAATCCCCCCGGCATCCGGTAAAGAGTAAGACACATTTAGATAAGGTTACAGACAAAAATTCCATTAATTTGGTATGCAACTTTTTTGTAATAGATATGTGACTCAAGCTATTGTGAGAAGGGGAGCTCCCCTCTCCCTGAGATTTGAATGCTACATGCACAGGAACAGGAAAAAATACCTCTGTTGTGTTCTCATTCCATTTAATCCCACGTTTATGAGAACTTAATACACATCGAACTCTTAATTCTGCCTTGTATTTTCCCGTTTTCCCCAGCCTTAAGACAAGGTTCCATGCGACATGCTTTGTAACTTCATGTCATTAATTAAGAAACAATTACAGCTGATTACTTCAATACCATCAACTTAATTTTCATCCTTACCCCATTTCCCGTTTAAATTAACTGGCTTATGGATTAACGTGTTGTCATTGTATCTGGGTTTTTTCTCCTTACTCTAAATCCTCCCCCAGATGTAAAGATTACTCAGAAAAATGACGATATCCCCAGAATATGCAACAAGAAGCCGTGTCAGGGGGTTGTTGGAGCAGCAGCTGTGGGACAGCCCTGTTGCCTATTCCCGAGGAGTTTGGGAGCGCCGCGGAAGCTGCCTCCAGCATCCAGGGGATGGAAGTTGGCTGCTTTACCTCTTCCAAATATGTGATGGGAAATGATCGGTCCTCAGAGACAGATGAGAACGGGATGGATCTTTCCTTTAAAATACCAGAAAGAACTTGTATCTAACTCCTAAGTTAGAATCCTTCAAGGAGCGACAGCATTTGAATCTGGATCAGATTTCTAGGTTTGATTCTGACTCTACTGAATATTTGCTAGTAAATATTTTGACAGGAGTAGGACATCTGGCTATGCTAAAATAAAGCTGCAGAGAAACACATTACACAACTTTTATCTTTTTTTTTTTTTTTTTTTTCAAACAGATGTGATGGATCGAAGTGCCAAAACAGTGAAGGTTTTCGTTACGTCTTTTATATCTGAGAGCTTTCTTCAAAGAACAAGTTTTCTAGATTTGGTTGTGCATTTTTGCTGCCTTAAAATTAAACAGCATTGATCATTTTTTACTGACGCTTTTATATAGCCCATTAGCTTAACACTATTAATTTGTTTTGTCTTTTTTTTAGATTGTCTTTTTAATATTTTCTTTAAAAAAAAAAACCACTGCTGCCATCTAGCACCTCGAAACTTGCTAATAAACAGCTTCGGTTCACAAAATAGGCTACAGGATAACAGGTATTTGACTGAAAGGGCAGATTAACCTAGGCAAGGGATGGGTGGCTGGCAGCTTCGGCCGTGGGGTTGTCCCTGTTGGGGGGCAGCTGTCCCCCGGAGCCTTCCCCAGGGATGGTGGGGGACCGCGGTGAGACAGACCTGCAGCTCTGGTCCCTCCACATTTGATTATTGCAATGTATCAATCTTTTTCCAAAAGCAATGCGTAAATATTTTTTTTTTTTTTTAGCCAACATACTCCTTCCTCCTGTTTCAGTTTTGGTTTTTATCGGTGTTGGCTCTGCAAGGGAAGTGTGTGTTTCAAGTTCTTGGCATCATCAGGAGAAGTAAGGCAGAGAGACGCCCTGAACCCCAGCCTGTTTATCTCCTCAGCACCGTGTTACAATCTAGTAATTAATTATTTTTTATGCAAAGCCCAGACATGCATGGCAGAATCAGAATTACAATATATATTCATTTAACAATGGATTTCTCTGCTGCTTTCTGGGACAGATATAATTCCCATGCTTTTCATTACACATGCTATTTAAATCTTGATCAGGAATTCTTATTAAAAATGATGAGATTTGACCTCAAGGTCTAATACCCAGTTTTGGAGTCAAGGTGCTTAGTGTTGATTTCTAGAGGATTATTTTTAAGAGCATTTGTAGATGAGATCTTTGCAAATAGTTGAGGGATGTGCCCAATGAACCTTGTCTACTGGCTTTTAGGCTGCCGTTCAGCATCCAGATTGATTTTTATTTGGTGTAGTCCTTGAAAGTGTGTAGTTTTGCATTATAGGGCTACATCAGATATTTTTATTATCCCTTTGTTGATGCAGGAATGTGACAGCGCTGTTTCTGCTAACTTTCCTTGGAATCTCCCCATACTTGAAGGCAAAATTGGTTCTGATTGAAGTTTCAAGAGCTTGCAGGGCTCATTCCAGCAGCTCAAAGTGTGCTTTACAGCTGGGCTTCTTGTTTTTAACAGCCAGTGTCTTTTAGATGATTGCTAGCTTCCTGCATTTGATTTTCCTCCTGGACAGCAAATCACCAGGGCTTTGCCAGGGGAGCAGGATAACATGAGGTGACAAGTTACACCAGCTCATCGGGGTGCTTCTGCGCGTACCCTTGCTCTGCGGTAAACACAAGGTAACTGGAGGTGGAGTACCCTTCGATGAGGGACGGGTGAAATGCCTCCAGCCAGAGCTGTTGGCACGCGGCGGTGATTGGAGATGTGGCGCTGGCGGGCTGGGAGGGTGGGAAGGAGCACAGAAAAGCAGCGGAGAGGCAAGCGGACGTAAAGTAAAAGGTCCCTGTAGTTTCATGATGTGAAATGCCACCGTGCACCTTCTCAGCGTGACGCCAGCGGGTGTGAGTGGCTTAGAGGCTTCTCATCCCCTCTTGTCAACGTTGACCTGGGAGGTTTTGGGGGACGATTCTTGGGAAATTACTCAGAACAGCGCTGCAATACTGTGTCATGGGTTCTGAGAGTAAACATCTGCTTTATTTGGCGTGGGAGGTACGCTCCTTTGCTGCGCCTCCACATTTATGTAGGTATGATATTGACCTTTTGTTTTCCATATTCAGCAGCCATTCAACCCAGTTACGGATTGCGGTTTGTGCGTAACGTTCGGAGGCAGCGTGTGCGAGTGCATTCCTGTAGCTTGTAATGCATGTGAGCCGACGGTTACGGCACATTTCTATCCCAGCACCAGGGGGGCTGAGTTACAAATGGATGGAAGCTTTTTGGTTTTTTGCTTCAAAGTCATCAAAATACCGAGTTCCATGAGGCAGTGATTGTTTAATAATCGGCTGGTCTTAAGAGTGTTTTGTTGTAATGCACCAAGATGGTATTTGAGAATGTTTTGTTGAAGTTACAAAGCATCTATGCTTTTGGTTTGGAAATTGGTAAAAGCATGTGGCATGGTTTCAAGTGCTGAGTGCTTTCAGATGCTGTTCTGTTCCTTTGATTACTGAAAATGATTCTGGCACAATCCTGCTAATTTTCTCTTTGTACTCCTCTAATTTCAGGAGACTGTTAGAAAGTCCATCTAGGCAGAGTGCTTATTGCCACTGTGAGAGAGATTTGTGCAGAGCCAAATTTTAGCAAATACAGTAATTTCCAAGGATTTGGAACATTTTCCTCCTGCTTTTCTTCTCTCAACTTTTTTTTTTTTTTTTTTAAATTTGTGCATGCGCATGTGTGTGTGTGCATCATTCCTGGTGCACTCTATTCCTTTTCCTCTCCATAGCATCCATTGTATATCACAATATAGTTTAGCACCGGCTCATTTTTGCTTCCCCGGCATCCTGCAAGCTGAAGGTAGGAGGATGATGTTCAGAAAAGGCTTCCTGAGCTTTGGGGGTCATTAGGCACAATCACGCACGGTCCTTGAAAGCCCAGGCACTGAAGGCAGAAGCATTTATCCTCTTGGTAGCTTTGTACCTGGTCACTTGAAAACATCTGCCAAACACTGATTAATCTTAACACCATCTGAATATGATAGGTTTATATTATTATATCCTGCTTGATGGAAGGGGAACCTGTGAGTAAGACATGAAGCAATTTACTCACTAATAGTGGCAGAGCGAAGGATGAAGGCTGGGTGTCGTGATACCTGCTCTCTCCATTAACACGAGATGTGTTTGTTCTCTAGAGGATTTTTCACTACCAAGAGCAGGATTCCTTTCCCTTTGAAAGAGAAATAGCCTTCCCAATACTGATACACCTTACAGTTTTTGCCAGAAATGACATTTGGCATATTCACTATGTTGTTTCAGTTCCTCTCTCTCCCAGAAAGAAAGAATTTGGAAGAAAACATCAACATTTTTCTACATTAAAAAGCATTTTTTTTTTCCAATAGAAGCAAGATTTAAACTTGTAATTGAAAAGTATTTTAAAATAATAAAAAGCAAAACTAAAAACAGGCTGTACAATTTTATTGCACACAGTATTTTCTCCAGCAACTTGCTTTCAAAATTTGAAATGTAATCTTTTAAATCACTGTGAATGAGATTCCTCATCCAGCCTCCCCTGAGTCAGAGCTACAGACACCAAAAAATGTTGTTTACACATTTGTGTAACAGTTATGTTGCAGATTTAGCGTCTTGATTTCTTATCACAGGTTTTATGTGTAAAGCTGATTTTCTTCTCCTGGGAAGAAAACTGCATTTTCTAGCTCTGTGTAAGATACTTGTTTCATATCCACTGTGGGTTGTTTCCAGAACCAGATTCCTTGCCATCCATTTTTGAAAGTGGCGTTTAAATAATGGCCCACCTTTCTTCTGCTCTGTCATTACATTTTTTTTTAGAACAGACTTCTTCTGTAGTTGTTGTATCATAGCAAAATTTCCCCTGTATTAGATCAACACAAAACTGAAACTCAGGGTATTAAGTCAAAACTGTGCATTTTTCACGTGTTCTGAAATACCAGAGAATTTAATCTCTTGATCAGCTTTTTTTTTTTTTTTTTGTTTTTGTGGGGTTCCCCCCCCCCCGCCCCCAAATGCCTCTAGAATTAAAAGATAAAGGGAGAATAAATTTTCCGCCTGTCCCACAGTCCTTCTTCTCCCCCTCACGTCAGGAATGCGGGTGCCGGTCCCTCCTCAGATGAGATCAGTTATGTTGGGTTGTGCCCCGGCGCCTCCGCGTCCTCTCTTGGCTGTTGCTGCCTGGGTCTGAATGCAGAAATAGCTACGGAGTTACAGGAATTTGCATAGGCGCTGCTTTTAAGAGTGCCAAAAAAGAAAAAAAAAGAAAAAACCCTTACTGCCCATCCATAAATATTTCATTCCGATCATTTCTTATTCATTTCTTGATTCACTGGGGGTGTCACATTTCCTTTGGTGCCCTGGTGGCATGGGAGGTTGCCCAGCTCCACGGATCCTGGGCACATCTTCCAACTGCAGGGCCGGCAGCTGCTCTCGGTCAGCGAGAAGAGTGGCCAGCAAAGCCTTCCAAAGAGGACATCTGCCCCATGGCTGCAGGGAGAAGTACCAATCCTGCAGGCGTTGACTTGTGCTTACCTTGGAGCGCAGTAACAGTTAATTTGTTCCATTGAGGTCAGTGCCTGTAGGATAAATCATCCATATGCATGAGTGTTCCCACCAGCAGGGCTGGAGTTAGAGTTTCCTGGCTCCTGCGAAGCAGGTGGGAGAAGAGCACATCCTATGATTCTACGGTTGCATCCAGCCAAGGGCAGGCTGGTGCGATGGCACGTGTGGGTGGTTTGGGGACCCCAGGCGTGTGGCTGAAGGGACCTTGGAGACGGGGCTTCTGGTCCTGCTGTTGCCCATGTGTGCACCGGCGCCGGGCAGGGCACGGCCACCAGTTACAGATCTGTTGGTATGGGCGAGGTCTCTTTTGTGTGTCCATCACACAACCCAAGGGCTTACTAAGACTTCTGTTTTTTTTCAGAGGTAGTAAATACTCAAAGCTCCCTTCAGACTCTTCCTTGCAGTTGTTCAAGATCAGTATTTTTAAAATTTAATTTCTCCAAGGCGTGGGGTTTTTCCATTGTCAACCAGAGCTTAACATGGTGGCTGTGTTCATTAGCAATTTCTTTGAAGACAATGGTGGAAGATGGCCTTGATCTATAGACCAGGATTTTTTTTTTTCATATACATTTTGGGTAGCTTTCTTCTACAGCTTCAGAACAAACAAATGGCACAGATCTCGCTGTATCCAGTTGGGAATACATTTTATTCTTTAGCAAAACGTTGTTGTAATAAAATGTTTTTGTTTGTTAAAATGTTCTCTGCTTTATTTATAAGCCACAAATGTGTCTTCCCATTTTGACTCTCACAAAAGAAGAAATTTTCCAATGTGCCTTAAGTTTGTTAGTTAATTCAATATGATGCCAATCAGATATTCTCTGAGAATTGCATAAATAATCTTTTGGGGGCCCATGTTTTGCGTGTCTGTGTAATATCCAACATAATTTTAAAGGCTGTGGTTCTTGGGGATGGAATTGGAGGAGAGAATGTTTGAAGAGGATTTATAATATTTACTGCAATAAAGAAATTTAGGGATTACTCAAAGATCCTGTCAGTATTTGGGTCAGAAATATAGCCCAGAGGTATTAGTATGATAGGCAAGTATAAGCATTAGGCTGTATTAGTGATTTAGCGATCATAATAGCACAATGGTCTATCATGTGATGGCTAGTGCACTAAACATTTATTGTGGATTAACTGGGGAAAAAATGCACAAGCTGTCTTGCTAACAGACCTGGGAAGGTGACTGTTAACTCGTTTTACTGGATCCGTGCTGGAAGGGGCCAGTCGGAGGTGAAGAAATTAGTGGTCGCAGCAGAGAAAGGCAAAATCATTTCCTTCTGAATTTTTTTAATTAAAAAAAGGAAAATGTTGCTTCACTCTGCAGTGGTTAGGAAAATAAGTAACGGTTGACCTATTCTTCTCTGGAAAGGAATATTTGAGCACGAGCAGCACGTGATAATTTAGATTTGTGTTTTGGGGAGCCATTTTAGTGCCTCCTCTGAAAAGGGTGACTATATATGGACATTTTTATTATGTTTCCAAATAATCATTTTCTGTGGTGTGATTCATCTAAATCCTTTTGCCTACTCTAACTGTAAAAAAAACTTAATCCGTATGAATATTGAAATACCGCTAGATACAAATTGAGTTTTGCCTGATGCTTCTGAGTGTTTTCCCATCTCATAAACATGTAGATTTTCCAAAGGAAGCCGGAGATAATAGGCCAAAGTCGACTATTCCTTTTTGCTTTGGAAGACCAGGCTTTAGATCCTTTGATCCTCCCCTCCTTTTCCGTGACCTCTGCTAAGGTCTTAAAATTATACATTCCAGATTACACCTCCACAATTTTCTGTCCTGGGATGATGAAAGGATTTGTGTATTATGATAATAATGTAAAGAATCCTTTTGGAGCCTCGTTAGTACAGCTAATTTGAAACTACAACAAAAAATGTAATTTCCAAAGCAAATTACAATATTCATAAAATGTTAAGCAGATACCTAACTAATTTCTAATCGCTCTTGTATTCTTGAGTATCTCGCACCGGCCTTTTTTGAGGCCTGCCTGCTTGCTGCCATTTAATTTGTCCTTAGCTATGTGCAGTGGATTAGCATTTCATCAGGGTGGATTAAGATTGAGCTGACACTGAAGCTTTCTTTTTTCTTTTTACATGCGCGCGTGCGGGGACGAGCAGATGCGCGCACGTTTCGTTGTCTCGCTGGTGCTGGTGTGCACGGGAGCCCTGAGCTCATGAGGAAGGAGACAACTGAAACGGATGAAACGCGTGTTAAAAAAAAACAACATGCAAAAAAAAAAAAAAAATCATTCCCCGGGGAGAAATTGCATTAAGGTTACTGGCTGGGTCGGCGTGGGAGATTTCATCGGGCTAAAATGATGTCACATGGAGCGAGGGCTTTAGCGGTTTTATTTAGCTCCTAATCCCCGCATACTGCTCGGCCAGTTGTCCATGTGCGCGCGCCGTCCCCGGCGGCAGAGGATAAAGCATCTGGGCTGAGCGCGGACACCCTCTTCTGCGGCTGCACCGCTCGGGAAGGGTC
>NW_010116824.1:23981-24246 GCF_000699245.1 Pterocles gutturalis
ACGCTTTGAAGGGTAAACCCGCCGGTCGGTGGTTTCTGAAGTCCCGGGAGGGCTCAGGCAGAGCACGATCTGGTTTGGATGCGCAACAGGGAAGCACTGAGCAGGAAGGCACCTCCTCTTCTCTGTTTCGGCGGGAGCAAGCATCCTCGTGGCGATGCCCATTCCCAGCAAGCACCCCAACATCGGCCGCTCGCAGAGCTGGGACGCTGCTGGTTGGTATGAAGGCAACTGGGAGAGCGAGAACGCCTTTGAGTACCAAAGGCCG
>NW_010116825.1:0-3129 GCF_000699245.1 Pterocles gutturalis
CCCCCGAGCCGGTGACATCCCAAGGTAGGTCCTTGGGGCCATCTTCTCCCCCAAAGGATGAGCCAGAGAGCTGGCACATTGGTTGCAGGCAGTGAGCACCCTACAGCAGCCAGAACCTGCAGGGTTGGGGAGGGGACATCCCAGGAGGGCATGTGGGGGGTGTCCAGGACGGGCAGTGGAGCCCCCTTCTCACCGGTGGGACACTCTGGGGTGCCCAGAGCAAAGGGACACCCCTGCTCTCTGCAGGCAGGACCTGGCAGCCCCTGGGCACCCCTTTGGGATGGCAACCTGTGGCTCCCAGCCCCACGCAGGTAGCAGAGGGGCTCCCCACTCGTCAAAACCTCTTGGAGTTACAGTGACGAGGGTCTGAGCAAAATTCAAGCTGATGTCTGACAGCATGGCTCTGCACCGTGGGTAATGCCACAGCACTGCCGGGCTCATCCCAGTGCTCCCACCCCAGCCTTGCTGTGGTCATACTGGTCCACAGAGCATCCTCAGCTCGGCCGGTAGCTGGCCCCAGCCTGGCTCAGGATGGCTGGCACAGCCACTTCCCAGCTTTCTCCCATTTCAGGCCTGTCCATGCTTTCCTTGAGCCCCTCCTTAGCCCTTTTAACATTCTCTATAATACCATAAAAAGCATTAACTGAACAAAATCCTGTTGACCTCCTGCTCGTCTCTCCAGCCCCACCCCAGGCCTCTAGCCATGGCAGGCTCAGGAGCACATTGTCAGTCACCCCCATAGGGGCAGTGGGAGGAAGGTCAGGTTTGGGTTCCTCCTTCCTCTGCCTGCAGCCGCTGTGGCATCACCATGCCCCAAGCCCACCGCCGCCTTGGCAGCGCTGCACGAGTGTGGCTGATGTGGGCTGAACAGTCATGCAGCTGCTCTTCCTAGGAAACGACCTGCACCTAGAAAAGATGCTCTGGTAACCCACAGGACCAGCGTGGCCTCCCACCACAGGGACCCATAGCCATCCCCCAGCACTGGGAGCTGGGAGGGGGTTACAGAGCCAGCACGAGGCCCAGGCTGGGGGCAATGGGGTGCAAAAAGGGAAGAGCCCGGGGGGGTTGTGGTCTGCAGGGAGGGGACGTGGGCTGGGGGAGGAAAGCAACAGAGGGATGGGAAAGGAGGAACAGGGCTGGGGGGTCAGGGCAAGGGAAGGGAGAGCAGGGGGACACAGAGAAGGTGGCAAAGACGTTTGGGGACTGTCCTTTATTCTTCACCCAGGGTGGGCTCAACCAGCAGCGCAGCAGGTGTGTAGCAGAGAATGGATGCACTCTGCAAATGGAGCAGGGCTGCGCATGGGTCGGGAGCTTGTTCTGGGGTTCTGCAGCTGGGAACAGCCCCTGGGGAAAGGGGCACATCCGAGGAGGAAGAGGAGGAGGAGGAGGAAGGCTGGAGCAGGTCCCAGGGCAGAGGCAGTGGGAGGAGAAAGGGGTGCTGGAGCAATGCCGGGGGCAGCAAGGCCACCCCTGTGCTTCACACAGATGCCTCTTGAGGCTGTCCCCTTTTCCCTGCACATGGGGACAGGCCCCCATGTGCCAGCAAAGCCACTGGTGCTTTGGAGATGGAGATCCTGCAGGGTGTGATGCTCCAGTTCATCCCAGTTCATCCTAGTTCATCCCTGCAACGACAGGGAGGGCTGCTTGCTGAGTGGGGCAGAGAAACCCACAGCCCCCCATGCAGTCCCTGGGCCAGGGTTTGATCATCCTCCCCCCTGCCCTGGCTCAGGACCACATGCCCCCACACCAGCCCGAGGCCCTTTCTCTCTCCCAGGGCACTGTTCCTCCTTATCTCACTTCCACGCGCCTTCCGGCATGAGCAGGGTAGGGATGCTTCCCCCCGATCGGCGAGCCCCCCTCCAACCACAGGGCTATTTTGGGATGTTTGTTTGTCCCAAAGGACCCCGCATGCTGAGGATGGGGGAGCTGTGGGGCTGGCCAGCGGGGGGCCCTGCTGCCAGACAGGACCCTGGTGCGAGCCAGTAGCCAGCACGTGAGCCGTGTCCCTGGCCACCACGCCACGCTGGCGGAGGGCACCTGTGCCACGGCCACCCCCATGACCATGGCCATTGCCACCCTGCCCCAGGAGCCTGCACAGACTGGCCTTAGGGGCGAGCCAGACAGCAGGCATGGGGCAGGAGGACACAGGTAGGATGGGGACAGGTTTGTGCGCAGGGGCTCCTTCATGCCCACGGTCCTCCCAGATGCTGCGCTGCTGGCAGGGGTGCCTGAGGACATCCTCTGCTTCTCCCGCACCTTTGAGGACCTCACTTGCTTCTGGGATGAGGACGAGGAGGAAGCAGCGAATGGGATGTGCAACTTCTACTACTGGTACAGCAGGTAGGAGGTGGTGGGGACACAGCCCAGCCTCCCTTTTGCCCACACAGAGAGCAGAGTCCAGGTTCCACAGCTCTCTGTGCCATCGTGGTGGCTCCCGGCTGCAAGGAGAGATGGTGGAAAGCCCACAGGAGCTACATAGCAGCCACCACACACCCTGCAGCAGGACCATAGCTGTCCCTCAGTCCCATGGGGACAGTGCCCTGGAGTGGATGGGGACACAGGGAAGGAGCTGGTGACACCGAGGTCTTGGTGCTGTGCCCCACGTCCCCTCTCCTCCAGCCTGGCCATGGGCAGGAGGCATGGGGTGCTGCAGGACCCCGCTCTCCATTCCTCAGGGACATGCCCACAGTATGCACGGTTTCCACGTGGCCTCGTGGGGCTGGAGGGATGCGGCAGGTCTGCGTCTTCCCCAGCCAGGACGTACGGCTCTTCACCCAGCTCTACCTCCGCGTCCTTCCTGAACGCCACCAACCAGACCAAGTACTGGCGGGAGCTCAGCGTGGACGCGGTGGGTGAGTCCCCCCCACCAGGCAATACCCATGTGATACCAGGACAGTCCCTGGATCTGGGTCCCCTGCCCTTCTCCTGGCCTTGTGCCCTCTGTGGGGTCTCCCTGCGCCCCACACACCAGGCACAGAGACAGCCCTGGGGGAGACCAATGGGTGTCCCCTGGCAGGACCAGGGGGTGCCTGGACAGGGGCTGTCACAGGAGGGCAAACACCCCAGCACATTCCCCACAGGTCTCATCGCCCCCCCGGTGAACATCACGGCCCGCTGGGCGGGGGCTGC
>NW_010116826.1:0-1385 GCF_000699245.1 Pterocles gutturalis
CAGAGGGACAAGGGGGCATGGCCCCATGGTGGGGGATACAGGGCTGGGGGGACCCCCAAATGGGGGGGACACTGCACCCCACAGTGACAGGGGGGCACAGGGCGGGAGGGGGCACAGGACCCCCCCCAAGGGCAGGGGGAACACCGCACTGTCCTCAGGGCTGTGGGGACACAGGGGGACACCCTGGTGACAGGCTGGGGACACCCTGGTGACATGTCCTGGACACTGCAGAGACACCTTGGGCACATCCTGGTGGGGACACCCCGGGAACATGTCCTGTGCTCCACAGTGACACCCAGGGGACACCCTGGGGACACAGCCATGTAGAGACACCCTAGGGAGACAGTCACACAGGGACACACCAGGGACACCCTGGGGACATGGCCATGTGGGCACACCCTGGGGACACGTCCGGGGCGCTGCAGGGACACCCTGGGGACATTGACCACACAGGGACACATGAGGGGACATGTCCCAGCTGCTGCAGGGACACAGACAAAGGGAGACCCTGGGGCCACCCAAGGGACACGACCACACAGGGACACCCTGGGGACACAGACACGTGGGGACACCCTGTGACATGTCCTGGGCACTGCAGGGACACCCTGGGGACACCCTGGGGACATGGGGACATGTGGGACTACCCCATACAGGGACACCCCAGGGACATGGTGTGGCACAGCATCGCACAGGATGACATGGCACAAGACGATGTGGCACAATGTGTCACGACATGGCATAGGATGACGTGGTATGTCACAACGTGGCGGAACGTGGCACAGCACAACATGGCATGTCACAACATGGCAGAACATGGCACGACATGTCGTGATGTGGCAGAAGATGGCACGTCACAACATGGCATGTCACGGCATGTCACGACATGGCAGAACACGGCACGATGTGTCATGACATGGCACGACATGGCATGTTACAACATAGTGGAACACGGCACAGCACAACATGGCATGTCACGACATGGCATGTCACAACGGTTCATGATGTGGCACGACATGGCATGTCACGACATGGCATGTCACGACATGGCAGAACACGGCACGACATGTCGTGATGTGGCACGACATGGCATGTCACGACAATGGCGGAACATTGCACGGCACAATATGGCATGTCACGACATGGCACAACATGACACAGCACGACATGGCGGAACACGGCACAATGCATCATGACATGGCACGACATGGCACGTCATGACATGGCATGTTGCGACATGGTATGTCACGACATGGCAGAACATGGCATGACATGTCGTGATGTGGCACGACATGGCATGTCGCGACATGGCACAACATGGCATGTCACAACATGGCGGAACACAGCACGATGTGTCGTGACATGGCACAACATGGCATGTTACAACA
>NW_010116827.1:0-332 GCF_000699245.1 Pterocles gutturalis
GATGAAGCTGTGCGTGCAGCTTCACGTTGGTGCGTGTGTGTGTTCAGGGTGGTGCGGTACCTGGTGGCCACTAGACTTCTGTTGTGCTGGTGCACGCAGTGGACTGTGCTCACTTAAAGGGTAGCGTGTTTTGCTTACTGATCGCTAAGTATTGCCACATCTCATTTACTTCATGCTAGCTGTCTCGTGTTTTGAAAACACCGCCCACTCTCTGCTTTTGGACCTCTGGACTTTTCAGTAGCAGTTACCACAGCAATATTTTAATATTTCTCAAGTGCAAACTTGTTCTGCTGTAACACAGAGAAATTAACAGATGGTCTTTTTTTTTTTTT
>NW_010116828.1:0-394 GCF_000699245.1 Pterocles gutturalis
TGGGGACACCCACGGGTCCCCGCAGCCACCGTCCCTTGTCCCCAAAGCAACCCAGAGCCTCCAAACCCCCGTGTTCTGTCCCCAAACCACCCCAGGGCCACCACAGCACCTGTCCCCAAATGTCCCCAGGGCCACCCGCCCTCACCCACCTGCCCTGGGGACATTGTCCCTGTCCCCGACACCTTCTCGTCCCCAAACACCCTGTCCCCACCACCCTGTCACTGTCCCAGTCCCCAACGCCCTGTCCCCATCTCCAAAACCTTGTCCCTGTCCCCAGCGCCCTGTCCCTGTCCCCACCACCCTGTCTTTGTCCCCGTCCCCAACACCATGTCCCCATCCTTGTCCCCACGACTTTGTTTTTGTCACTGTCTCCAGAATGCTGTCCCCGTCCCCA
>NW_010116829.1:0-519 GCF_000699245.1 Pterocles gutturalis
CAGTGGCACGAGAGTCCTGGAGCCCAGGGACCGCTGGGGACACTGGGCTTCTGAGGGTCACGTTGGGGAGTCTTGACTGTTGGCTTGTGGAGGATGCATGAGCAGATGGCCATTGTGCTCGGCATTACGTAAAGATCAAGGTCAGGAAAAACGAGCAAGTGCCGCGTCCTGCCGAGCATCCCCGGTGCGGGGGCTGGTGGAACAGCGCAGTCGCTGCAGGGCTCGGGTGGCTTTGTGGTTTTAATTTAGTGGCTTTCTAGAGATGAAAGGGAGAGCAGGCAGCATCGCATCAGTTCCCCGTCTGCCTCCAGAGGAAGCTGGCGAGGCCGCGCTGAGCATGTGCCCGCTTCGCAAACCTCCGCTCGCTCCTTCCCACCGCCGGCACGGAGACGTCTGTGCTGCAAACGGTCCGTGTCTGTGCCACAAACGGTCTGTGTCCGTGCCAAACGCTGCACCGTGCCGCACTGTGCCGGTGCGAGATGCTCAGGTGTCCGGCACCACTCCTCCAGCCGGGGCGGC
>NW_010116829.1:630-855 GCF_000699245.1 Pterocles gutturalis
GCCGCAAGCAGAGCTATACGGTGAGCTTGTCATCATTTTACACCGGGTCCGGTATTTTCCTGCCCCCAGGGGCGGCCGGTAGAGCCAACCAGAGCCAGCCCGCACCAAGCCGTGCCCGGGCAGCGCTTTGATGAAATCTTGGGTTGGTAAGAATTAATTTCATTTAAAACATTCTTTTCGTTTTTCATAAAGCACAGCAAATCCGCGGTACTTAGGGCAGGAATG
>NW_010116829.1:943-1635 GCF_000699245.1 Pterocles gutturalis
GAGATGCCAGAGTCACTGTTTTGGATGCAGCCAGGTATGGGACTTCGGCAGCCCCCTCCTGTCCTGTGCTCCCAAGTCCGTGGGAGTTCAGGAGTTTGTCCCCAAAGCTCAGGCAGTGCCAGCCGGGTGCTGCCAGGCTGTGACATCGCGCACGGGTGGGACAGGCTGTCACAGATCATCTGGTGGAGTCCAGGGATGAAACCTGTCCTGAACCCCAGGCAGACTCAGGTCACAGGTTGCAAATAATCCAAGTGAGTTTCGGGGCTCTTTGAGGGTCTTGGCATGGGATGGGGTTTGCTTAGAGCCCCCAGGTGCCACCCGGCTTCCAGCGTGATGTTTTTTTCTGCATAGATGAAGAACCTGGGAAAGAGGGCAGCGGCATCACAGCCCTCCTCCGGTGCGGCACAGCCGAGACGATAGAGGTTGCGAGTGCGGTACCGGGTTGGGCTGCGTTGCTCGGCGGTCCCGGGTCGAGCTGGATTACTCGGTGGTACCGGGTCGAGCCGGATTGCTCGGCGGTTTGCTGGGGTGAGCATGACAGCCCGGGGCTGGGCGCGCTGTTTATTTTGGTTAAATTGAGTTTTCTCCGGGAGATTGGGGAGCACACGGGGCCTCCAGACAAGGGGCTTTTGTGAGCCGGGCTGCAAGCCGATCCCCTTTTGTGGTTTGGCTGTTTTGGATGATACAGTTTG
>NW_010116830.1:0-7161 GCF_000699245.1 Pterocles gutturalis
TAATTTCACAAATTATTTTAATGAGAAATCACCACTTCACTGATTTTTTTTTAAAAGGCAATTTAAAAAAGTTACCAACTGCAAATCAGACATTCCAATCTCACAATGTGCTTTACACTGAAAAAGTAAAACTTTCGATGTTGCTCTCTTTTGCAACAGTTTATCAGAACAACAACACAAAATAACAGCTCAGAGATGCCATCAGCTGACGTGAAACCTGCACAGAAAATGAGCGTCTCTGTGCTCCAGCGCCCAGGCAGCCAGCAGCGCAGAAGCGAGACTTGCTCGGGCAAGACTGTGTGCGCACGGGAACAAGGCGAGAACTGTTCACGGCATCCACCCGGAGAGACTGACTGATGTGTGGGTTTGTGGAAATGAATATCTGTGGAACAACATAAACCCAAGTACGCAGCCATCCCTGTAGGCAGAACAACCCCCTCTCTGTGCTGCTTTGGGATGCTTGGATGGAACAAACAGGAAAGGGGGAGGAAATCCCTTATTTACAGGCTTATCAGCTACAACCCTGGATCACCCAGCACGTGCGCACACCAGAAACCCTCAGCTGCCCCAGAATATTCCTCAGCCTTCCCCACAGCCGCATCCAGCCACACGTGACACACGGTGTCCGCAGCACAACCAGCCGATGGGTACAGAGACAGCGGGGCCGCTCAAGCCACCGGCGGCAGAGCTCCACAGACAGGCCTTCTGCCAGCATCTGGAACCCATCAGAGCACACGAGCGGAAGGCTCTGCAGAGAGCAACCGCACTCACCGCCTGCTGAAGAGAAATGGAAAGTTGGCAAGGAGAAATGTCAGCAAGAAAGAGAGGGGCGGATTATTGTCCCGAACGTAAAGGCTGCTGAACAACCACGGCGTCCGACCTTTATTTTTCTTTTTCAGCCAGATAGAAACTAAGCTATTTTTAAATCTGGGATATGGTGCACTCGTTTAAGAAAGCTAGAGGAAGATTTAAAATAAACTATGGTATGGACTAAGCTAGATTAGCTCTTTGGCTGCTCTCCTCAAAGCAGTCTTTCCTCCTTCTCTCCGAAACGTGCCGTGACCTAAGCCAGCGCTGACCGACATCGCTGGACAACAGCCTGCACAGCTCATGAACCAGTCCAAGCCAGTGCTGGAAGAAGGATCCCAACATGTCCTGATGCCCATGTCTTCCAACCCTCCCTCTCCTGCCCTTCTGGGTCTCCTCTTCCCCCCTCCATGCATAGAAAGTGCCGTGCCAAGGACTGACCCAGCAAAAAGACCATTAACAGGATCCAGATTACAGCCACCAGTGCTGGCACAAAGGATTAAAAATAAATCATGGCAGGAAGAAAACCTAGACTGGCTCTTTCGGCAGCCTTCCCGAGACAGCTCAAAGTCCTCGTGAAGCCGGCTGGCTGCCCTGGCACCGAGGGCTGTGCCACTTGTCACCTCCCTGGCCCGCAGCCCACCCCTGCTCTGTCTGCACAGAGCACGCAGCGTCACCGCGAACCCAGCGGCTCTGCCAGCGCCGGAGAGGTCCCGCTGGCTGCAGGACACCAGCACGCCAAAGTATCCGTCAGTAAGCCGCTGCCCAAAACCAAACAATTACCAGAAAAGACAACTGTCGACAAACTGCCCTGGCAGAGGCAAGCCACAGGCTGCTGGGCTGTCCCCAGGAGCAGCTCAGAAATGGAGCAGAGGCGGCAGGACGGGTGACTTTGGCTGGAATCAGGAATCCGGGCACAAGCAGGGTCAGCCTGCAGGATGTCCTCTCCAGTCACACTCCACCACAACCCACCGCCTGGCTGGGGGAGTCAAACAGGTCAAGAAACTGCAAGGGACAGGCAGGAGCAAGCACTGCCACCCATGAGCCAAGTCACCTCGCCCCAGCATAAAGAGGACAACAAAGATGAACTGTACTCCTGAGTCACAACCGCTTGTAAGTCGTGGGTTGACTGCCCTACCCTGATGAGTCCTCCACTGTTCCTGTTTACCAAGCAGAGATCATCTTGGGGAGAACGAGCAGCTGGGAGATGTGCTGACAGATCACCAGCAAACAGAAACACGTCTCTGAGCGAGAGGACGAGAGCCCAGCGCTTCAAATATAGTTAAGGGTGAACTGCTACAAACACCGCGGTGATAAGAGCACGAGTTATTTGTGGCAGCTCAGGAACACAAGAGTGACGTACGTTTCTGCCAGTCTGCTCACGTGAGGCATGCTGGAAACAAGCCATCCACAGAACCACGGCGAAGTTTGGGCTGGAAGGAGCCGTGGGACCTTCCTTCTCCATCCTCCTGCCCAGAACATACCTAACTCTGAAAGGTCCCCCAGGCAGCCTGGGGTCTCGCCCCAGCACATCCGAACACAGAGATGTCACAGCCTTTCTGGGCATCCTGTTCTGCAGCTTAACTATTTCCAAGGCAAAAACTCTTTCTTATATCCGGCTGACAGCTCCCTTGCCACAGCTTGTGACCCGTTGCCTCGTCCTTTTGTCCCAGTTGACAGCACTCACGAGGCACGCACACCACGGCTCGGGAACTAAGTACCCAGCAAGTCTTAAGACAAAACTGGTCAACAACACTCAGAATGGAACTAAATGAGCTGCAATCCTACCCCTCCCTCCCCCAGGTCGGCCCATCCCTTTATCGACTCTCCTTTCAGCCCACGGCAGGGAGCACGACTCAGACAAGTAGTCCCCAATAAAAAAAAAAAAAAAAAAAAAAGCAGCAATTTCTGACAGTGACATCAATAGATTAGTCACCATAATTATTTTGATCTGGCGAGTTTTCAAACAGTTATCTCCTTGAACCAGCTCACCGCAGGGCCAGGTAACAGCCTGTCAGCAGGAGGGAAGGCACAGAAACCCAGGTAAAGGCAGGGCAGGATCCCGCAGCTCTGCCTTCCTCCACCTGGAAGTGGTGTGGAACCACTCGCAGCGTGTTCAGCACAGACAGGGAGGTGAGCAGAGGGCTGGAACCAGAGACTGTAAACTAAACCCTCCGCTGCTCTCTGAGGATAAGAACCATCTCCCCAAATAAAGAGCAGCAGGAACAACAGATCAATCCACTGACAGATCTGATTTGCTCTGTGTTACCCAGCCTCCTCGTCAGGACGATTTTTCAACAGTAGCCTGGCAGCCTCCCCTCTCCTAGGAAAAAAGGAAACACCCTTCCCCAAGAACTGCCGTAAAAAACCATGACCTCTCACCAATAAAGACTGAAGCCATCAGGATGAGAACTGACCAACCATTGTCTCCGTCATTCTTTAACTCAAAGGACCGTGGTGTTATCCCAGCACACAAGCGGTGGAAGATCCAAAGCTAAGAAAAGCTGATAAATCTTAGAAGTTTTTTAAGTGCACCAAACGGGCTTTTTGCACGCTGTACTTGCTTTGAAATCTCCACCAGTAAACTAAGCTAGATTTTATTGATGCAGAGGCAGAAAAGTCCAGTGACAGTAAGGGAAAGTTTTCATAAACCATTTCATTTGGTTCTTTAACAGAAGCACTTTTGTGGAGCAGGTGTATGGGAGGGCGGGGGAGAAAGCCAACGCCAAAGAGGAAGCTTTTCTGCCAGCTGCAGGTGCAGCGCCGTGGCAGTGTAAAGCACCTTGTCCCTGTGCCCCTGCAGTCTCTTCCTCTTCCCCTGTGCCAGCACTGGGGTTTGCAAAGCTCAGCAGAGAAGTAACCTGCCTGAAAAGGGGGGGGGGGGGGATGGTGAGGGTGCTTGGCTGTACTGCTGGGGTAGAAGGCGGTTGGAGGAAACAAAGGAGAGAACCACAGCACGCTGGGTTCAGATCACCTCAGCCCCATGAAAGCAACAGCAGCGAGAAGTTACAAAGGCGGTACTGACCCTCAGTTGCCCTACAGCTCAGGGGTCTTTGCCGCCGCGGCACCACCGACCCAGAACCAGCACCGTCTGACGCCAGTGCAGGAACCCCCATCGCAGCGTGTCGTACACAGGCAGCAGCTCTTGTCCGGCTGCACAAACACATCCTGTGAGCTCCAGGATTCTTACATCTCCAGTAAAAACCACCGGGAGCTTCCATCCCATTTCCTACCTGCGGCTTTAGCTTCTGGTGTTAATTAGCAACCGCCAGCATCTAACCAGCGTGTAGAGCGCTAGACTAACAACCTCTCAGCACAGAGAGATGCCAGCTTTGAGCCACTGAGCACAGTCAATCAGAACTCCCCAAAGCACTCCTCCTGAAATTCCTCCCGCTGAAGCACTTTGTGAGTAGGTCTTGTTTCGAAACCCGACTGCTCACATCTTAAACCTAAATGTGAAAATCCAGCCCAAGCTCCAGCACAAGGGAGACAGTGAATAACGTCACGCAACGCTCCCCTCAGTGCTTCGTACAGCACAAACACAACAACAAGCTGCAGAGCAGAGACTGACACATGAAGCACCCATTCTGGAAAAGAGCTCAGAAGGATTCCTCTTCCTCTCGCCTTGCTAAAGGGCTTCCAGTGGAGTTCCTAGGGAGACGTTTTACCCCTTACACTGCTTGAAAACTTTATTTCATTCCCCTCCAAACCCTTCTTTAGAATTCTGACTTTTATTCCTTTTCACTGAAGCCACCACGGTGTAACAAACACCGGAGAGCTTCCTAAAGAATAAAGACGCCTCTGCCGCAGTTTACCAGCACAACACACTGAGCCTCCGACGGGCAGACTTCAAACTATTAAAGACGAGACACGCCATTGTACCTTCCTCAGTGACAGACAGGCAGCTCTACAATATCAATTCACAACTACAAATCCCCAGCACCGCGGTGTGCAAGATAAAAACTGGAGCTCTCTCTACCAGCACAAGAAAAACAAGGCTCAGGAACGGCCGAGACATCAGGCAAGCACTCAAAGGCTCACTGCTGCCGGCAGTCTGGATCACGGCTCTCGACATTGTACTGCTGCAATGCTCATACACATGGTTCCTCATCTTTGACAGGATTCCTGGAAAGCAACTGTAACTCGCAAATACAGGAAAAAAAACCAAAAATGGATTATTAATACAGAAAACGTTGAAGCAAACTCCGTTATCTCCCCATAAGATTCATCTAGAACGCAGTAAGGATTAAGTGATGCTCAGTGACCTTTCATAACGTCATTTCTTTGGAAGATTGTCTTGCAAGTTCACTGTAAATTATTTTAATTTTAGCAGTTACATAAACTAATCAAGTGCAAGGTTTCAAAACGGACAAGCAGTTAATCGCTAAGTCAGTGACCTGAAAGAATAAAGACGGTCTTTTCCCTGCATTTGAAAGCACTCAGCCCAGCATCCACCTCTGCACAACCTCATCGTTCTTACAAGCCCAAATGCAGCGCAATTCAAGATCCTTTGCACGTCCCTTTACAAACAGGCCACTTCTCAATTCAACAATGACAGCAAAAAATGTCAACAGTAAGAAATTATGACTTTAATTTGGTTTCTAGCAGTAATGTTTGCTGCCCTACCCCAAGACCCCTAAACTGGCTCGAGTTCAAATGTTATTCTGTAAGGACTGGATTAATTACACTCAATAACTTCTCCTCTGCCACTTTCCCTTCTGGACGGTTACATCTGTGATATTCACCCTTTAGCAATTAAAAAAAGGCAAACACAGGCACACACAGCAGGCTGATACCTTTATAACGATTCAAAATCAATCCACGCCAGCAGCAGAAACCCAGCCCTTGTCAGAAATGCCCCTTTATTGCTCTCCCACAATTCCCACCACCCCCACTATGGCTGTAAAGGAACTCCACGTACATCCCAGTTACGTTTTGGATCAAAACACTGCCCAATACAGTGACCGCCAGACGGGATGAGATCCAAAAGCGACTGCCAGGTCAGTTCACAGGTAAGGGACGGCTGCTTCTAACACTACCGGTAGGATTTGCTGCTTTTGCAGTTCTTCCACTTGCTACTGGTCAAAGTAGCACTGACTGATAGGGCAAACCCAGTCTCAGCAATGGCTACAATACTAAATATTACCACAAAACCACGACTGGGCTGGGAAAACGCTCTCATATTTAGCATTCTGGTTCCAGCACAGTCTCCCAAGCTTCCACAGCTGTCATCTGTCACGATACTCTGGTGCAGTCTACCCTGAGATACAAACACGAGTCCAAACCCAGGTCCTACGCTAGAGGTGATGGAAGTTGTGCAGATTCCAGCTTATGTTCACAATCATCTAATTTCCCTTTCTTTGAAGATCTTTTCCTTGATCATGCGTACAGGCTTTCTACAGAACAGTCTCAGAAGCTCCCCTTCCAGCGCTCAGGCACTGCTGTGAGTAGTCTTCTCTGTGCCAACACCTCTCTAACAGGCCAAAATTAAGTTCCTCTCTTCTATTTCATTGCGCTTCTGCGGCACCGTAATTCCAGAAATCTGAGTGACCAGACCTAGCAGCAAGGGGAAAACTATTTTAATTCAAATTGCGCTGGAGACCCACAGTTTCCTGCAGTTTTTAAACTGCACGCAGCACAGCACGCAGCTGTGTACGTGCCTCTGCTTCCAGTGTGTTCTACCACATTTCCACCTATGAACCAGGAGAATACAACCTCCCCGTGACAGACCTGCCTGCTACACCCAGCAGCCATCGGACAGCCTCTGATCCTTCTGGAAAGGAGCTCAGAGGGCAGCAGAACTGCTAAATACACATCACCAACCACCAGATTCAAACAAGGCACTTACCCATCTCTCCCTTTACTGACGATCTTCACTTCAAAGTAATAAATGCCGCAGGCGGCAGGTATAGGGTGCGTGGCCCTGACCGAGGCAGCATCTTTGTGATTTTTACCGTGACCTAGGAAAGTAAAAAAACTGAATTACTGATGGGACTTGAACTCTCCCACGTTTTGTTCTAAAACACCACCATCGGAATGCAGCGGGGAACTGTTTCTACATACATCCGACGATTTAAAGCCCGCTTTTCAGAGAGCCAGAACACACCACCCCGCACTGCCACCACCACCATTCCCCACGCTACAAGCGCTGGAGTTCTCCCTTGGTTTTCCCTGGGGAGGGAGGGAGCACGGCTCACAGGACTGCCTCTCCCCCTCCCCACATCCAGCGGCTGATGACCAACGTACACCAGACAAACCGATTACACAAGAGGGGAATGACATCAGTGTTTACCAGCCAGGCAGGAAAGGGAACGAGCAGCTCTGCGCTGGGTGGGAAGGGAGAACAGCCTCCAA
>NW_010116831.1:0-1696 GCF_000699245.1 Pterocles gutturalis
TTAAGTAGAAGACGAAGAGGAAGAAGAAGATGAAGAGGAAGATGAAGGCGAAGAAGAAGACGAAGAAGAAGAAGACAAATATGAAGACGAAAAAGAAGTCGAAGAAGAAGAACATGAAGAATTAGTTGAAGAAGAAGATGAAGAAGAAGAAGAAAAAGATGAAGAATAAGAAGACGAAGGAGAAGAAGGAAGAAGAAGAAGAAAAAGATGAAGAATAAGAAGACGAAGGAGAAGAAGGAAGAAGAAGAAGAAAAAGATGAAGAATAAGAAGACGAAGGAGAAGAAGGAAGAAGAAGAAGAAAAAGATGAAGAATAAGAAGACGAAGGAGAAGAAGGAAGAAGAAGAAGAAAAAGATGAAGAATAAGAAGACGAAGGAGAAGAAGGAAGAAGAAGAAGAAAAAGATGAAGAATAAGAAGACGAAGGAGAAGAAGGAAGAAGAAGAAGAAGATGAAGAAGAAAAACATGAGGAAGGAGAAGATTAAGAAGATAAACATGAAGACAAAGAAGAAGACGAAGAAGACATAGAAGAATAAGAAGAAGGAGAAGAAGAAGAAGAAGATGAATAAGAAGAAGAAGAGGAAGGAGAAAAAGAAGAAGAAGAAGAAGAAAGAAGAAGAAGAAGAAGAAGAAGGAGAAGAAGAATAAGAAGATGAATAAGAAGAAGAAGAGGAAGGAGAAAAAGAAGAAGAAGAAGAAGAAAGAAGAAGAAGAAGAAGAAGAAGGAGAAGAAGAATAAGAAGATGAATAAGAAGAAGAAGAGGAAGGAGAAAAAGAAGAAGAAGAAGAAGAAAGAAGAAGAAGAAGAAGAAGAAGGAGAAGAAGAAGAACAGGAAAGAAGAAGAAGAATAATAATAAGAAGAAGAACAAGAACAAGAAGAAGACAAAAAAGAAGACGAAGAAGAAAAAAACGAAGAAGAAGACGAAGAAGAACACGAAGAAGAAGACAAAGAAGACGAAGAAGAAGAACAAGAATACAAATAGAATAAGATGAAGAAGAAGATGAGGAAGAAGAAAAAAAAGAAGATGAAGAAGAAGAGGAGGAAGAAGAAGATGAAGAAACAGAAGAAGAAGAAAAAAGAGGAAGAGGGAGACGAAGAGGAAGAGGAAGAGGAAGAGGATGAAGAAGAAGATGAAGAAGATGAAGAAGAAGAGAAAGGAGACAAAGAAGATGAGAAAGAAGAAGAACACGAAGAAGAACACAAAGAAGAAGACGAAGAATAAGAGGACGAAGAAGAAGAAGAAGATGAATAACAAAAAGGTAAAGAGGACAAAGAAGAAGAAGAAGAAGATGAATAACAAAAAAGGTAAAGAAGACGAAGAAGAATAAGATGAAGAATAAGAAGAAGACGAAGATGAAGAAGATGAAGACGAAGAAGAAGAAGAAGAAGACATATAAGAAGAAGAAGAAGTAGATGAAGAAGATGAATAAGAATAAAGAAGAATAAGAAGAAGAAGAAAAAGAAGAAGAAGAAGAAAGGATACGAAGAAGACGAAGACAAAGAAGATGAAGAAGACGAAGAAGAAGACGAAGAAGAAGAAGAAGTTGAAGAAGAAGTAGAAGAAAAAGAAGAAGAAGAGGCAGAAGAATAAGAAAAAGAAGAAGACGAAGAAGATGAAGAAGACGAAGAAGTGACAGTCACAGAGGTAGGCAGAACTCACAAGAACAGGAGGGGCAGAGTTCCCGTGCCTTGCCG
>NW_010116832.1:0-22363 GCF_000699245.1 Pterocles gutturalis
ATAAATAAATAAATAAATAAATTTACAAGACAGCCTTACAGCCTTCCCAGCAGTACTCTTCTCAAATTCATATTCAGGGAGCTTCTGCCCAAAGTGCTCTTTTTGAGGCTAGCTTTGAAAGCACAGCAGAAAAGGCAAGGAATGCACAGATGACTTGGGCTGTTGATCTAAACTGTTAACTCCTGGGAAACATTTGGAGGAGACTGGGATATGCTCATGGTTGAATATCCATTTAGGACAAGAGCTCTTCTGTTCTTTGCTAATTTTGGTTATAAAGGTAAGAAACACAGAGCAAACTCTCAACATTCAGTCTGGAGTTTCATGAACTTCTAGGTCGCAGAAGGAGAATGCCTGAAATTCTAGGAACACAAACAGATGAGCTCTTGCGAGGGGCCATGGATCTCCCTCTTGTCTGAAATTACAGCACAAGAGTTATTTCCTCTGGATTCCCTTTGTTTCCTCTGGGAGAGAACCAAATCATGTTATTGAGAAAAAGCTGAACTCAGAGTACTGTCCAAAACATTTTTAATATTTTCAGTGCTGTATGCCTGCTCTTTTGGGTGTCACAAACTGATACCATCAGACTTGAATGCTCAATACACAGTTACAGGAACTGAGATTTTTTTTAAACACTGGAGAGGATTGGACCTAGCTATGCATCACTAGCCAAAATGAATGGAAAGTATCTGCTAAATCCTTTGGATGCTCTGAAAATCTTAGCCATCGTCACTGACCAAATCTTTTCCAGTGTTTCTGATTTGTGACAAACCTGCTGGAAAAGGAGAGCCAGCTGTGAGAACTGGAAGCTCAGCCACTCTTCCTCCTTCTTCGTCTGCAAAGTTGCGACAAAATGGAAATTCTAGAATATTTTTACTTTCTCTGTGTTGGAGCTTTACCTTAGCAAAGAGCAAAAAGAAATATCTTCAGCATCTGTTGTGCTCTAATGGAAATGATAGCAAAATACGTACTGTTAAACAGCTATGACACATCATCTCAATATTAAAAAAGAAAAAGAAAATAAATTTTTCTAAAATAGTTTTGAAAGCTACCTTTTAAAAGAGAAGTAATAGATATCTTTCCCGCTTAAAAATAATTAAAAGTTATTAATGTTATTGCTATAGAGGCTGAAATAAGGGGGAAAATATTTGGAATGGTTCAAAAAGGTTCCTTTATGTAACATATTCATCCAACATGTGGAAGAAAAAGTGTTGATATGCCCATTTCAGCTTGTGAGAAATGTCAATATGCCACAACATTTTTCAGTGCAGAATGTTTTCTCATTCTAAGCAACAGGAGAAAGAAAATAAAGTGTTTGTGAGAATAACTGAAAAACAGAAATTAAGAATGTTTTATGGCATGTATATATACCTCTATATGTGTATCATCTGAACATATAGACTATGTTACTAAATATTTTTAGTCTCTATGAAATTCCGTATATAAAGTAATAAAAGGGTGATGCTGAGCCAAATAGTTTGGTCTTATTATAAGAAAATGTATTTTAATAAAGAGGTGTCTTATGCTATGGTACGACCAGCTACACTAAGAGACAAAGTACCATTTTCTAAACTATTTAAAGCTAGACCATAAAACATACTTGAAAATATGTTGCAGGAAGTAACCCTGCTTTGAGAAGGGCACAGAGAATTCACTAACACATTTCTTTATGACCTAACTCACTGAAATGACCAAACCCTTAACCCAGTAACCTCAACCATCTTTTGTTTGCAGTTGTCACTGGGAGATGGTAGCATTATTTTGACTTCAAAAGACTCCTATTATTTTTCATTATGACAGACACATTGAAAAGATTTTTTTCAATGCAGTGCAAAGCATAATGTTAATATAATTTCTCTTTCATACTAATATCTGCATTCCCGAATAGTTTCTTGAAAATCAGATTTCATTTACTGGGCTTTCCTTCTTCAAGAAGTGAAAGAAGGAAGAATAAAGATGCTAGCTACTGCATGCTTCAGAAAGAAAGCAGATCTTAATTAATTTTGTTCTGGACATTATTTTATAATAATTTCAATTGCCTCAAAAAGATCAAGAGTATTTTGCAGTTATGGTTGTAAGAGTGAATTCTGACTCTAAATCTGGAATTCAACCAACTGCCCCTACATTTACTTGTGACAGAAGCGGGAAATCTCTGTGAGCTGCAATCTTGTAAAATCAAAATAAAATAGGATGGAAATGACCATCCTGGTTCTAACCAGCAGTGTAAATAGACTGCTAACCTGGCTAATAACAGACATTATCCACCACCTCTTATATCAACCTAGTTATTTCACACAAGGATTCAGTTAGTCCTGCTATGGAATCCATAGAAGTGTCTTCCTAAAACCCCAATAATTTCCCAAAGCAGGGAAATTTCTATTTTCTTTCTCTTTCTAATCCTACCTAATGTAAACGTGCATCTTTTCCTTACTTATATAAAGGTTGTTTATTTTTTTCTAACGCAGCTTTGAGTCATTGTTCTGAGCTAATGAAGTAAGACAGGCTAATAGATGTCACTGGTTTCCAACTGCCAAGCTTCTGTTCTGAATTTTTTCCTGTGATCTGCTGTCTCCTACAATATCCAAAAAGCAGTCTTAATTTTATCAATAGATTTGTTAGATGACTATTTCATCTGGCTAAAAAGATGAAATTAACAACCTGCCTACCATTTAAATGTCAGGGGGTTCAGCTCACTGATATGTATTGGATGGGAAAATTATTTTTTCTCCAGTTTTTAATAAGAAAAAATTAAAACCATTAATGGACAAAAGTGAATACAATTTTAAAGAAGATTATTTTTTCCTTTAAACTTCTTTTTATTTTGCCAGCATAAGAGGATAAAGACATTTTTTGTACAGTGAAGTGCCACAGCAATTCCAGTGCGATGTCAGATTTTAGCTTCAACTCTTGGATGTCAGAAGAAAGATTGTCACTTTTGCTATTCGCTTCTTTTTTTCACATGCCAACTTAAAAGGCAGATATTTTCATCAAAAGGCATCTCCAGTGTCTGGCTTAATTATTTGCCCTGGATCACCGGGTCTACAACACGTAGCAGCCGATTTGGAGTTATGTAAATACTGCAGTAGTATGCCAGTGGGTACAGTTCTGAAAAGACACCACTGGGCATGCTGTGGATGATGGCACATCTGTATATATGCCCTCCAGAAATCCAGCTAAGTTTACAAGCTTTTTGTTTTCCACAGCTATCCTAGTAAGTGTTTTGAGCAGTCTCTGAAATTATCACTCTATAAGTGTTGCTACCACATGCACTTACTCTTGTAAATTAAAAATTACGTGATTTCAGACAGCACTGGAAACTGTAAGCAATGACCATAGAATATGAAAAAAAAGGATAATTTTATAACAGGCATAATAAGTAATTTCTTTAATTTTTATTTTTTACCTCATGGCAATACCAAGTCTCTCCTTCTCCAGCTTCTTCAATTTCTAGGCGAACTTTGAATATAGTCGTGAATCTCTTACTGAGTTCAATTGAAGTCTCATAAACCTGCTTTGTTTTGAAGGATCCTTTGGGGAACACGACTGAAGTACTGGTGCCTTTTTCACCACATACAGTTAGAGACATTTTAGGATTCACAGAACTAGAAGAAATATCACTGGTTGTGACAAGGACATCCCAAGTCCCTGTTGAAACAAAAAAGTAGGAAAAAATTAACAGGTTTGCTGAATATCCAAAATAATAGAGCAATTTATAACAGGCTAGTGAGTGACTAGCAATCCATTCCCACCTTTGCACTGGGCTAAAATATGGCACGTAACAGGTTCACTCATTATCATTGATTTAGTGAGAGGCAGGTATGGACATCAGCCCCTCCGGAGTGATAGCTGACCCTTTAGAGATGTGACAGTCCTGTAACACTATGCAGATAAGACTGCCAGTTCCCTATTAAAGGCTTATGAAGAGCCATGCCAATCTGTTGATTTTTTTCCCCTCATAAATATTTTCTCTGATGATTTCTTTTTTCTTACTAATCATCACTCAAAAGCACCATATCTCCTGCTAGATAGAACTGGTTATCAGGTTTGCCTTTGGTCAGGGGAGGGTACTTTTTAACTTTTTGAGGAGCTACTTAAATTAGAATGTTAAAATTTGCTACATCTATTCTATAACAAGGTGCTGATGAATTAAACCATTTTAGAGCTTGAAACATATCTTTATTACTGATCACCACAATTATCATGCCAGCAAAGTACAAAACTTTATCCATTTCTTCTGAGAAGAAGTGATGTTTGCTGAGAGATTAAAAATCGTCCTATATAACATCGTGTAGATTTGCCTACTTTAGGGACACAAAAAACACTCAAAATCAGCAGTTTTACTTTTTAAAAAAAAATGCAAAATTATATATAAAAATAATAGTAGCTCATGTTCAAACTAAAGGTCTGGTTTGAATCACTTAGTCTCTTAAAAATTCTAGATGAACTGGGAGTCACCTGAAGGCTCATAAGGACTGCAGGTTGATACCAGTTAGGCTCCTGAGTAACTCTGTACTGAACGGATATTTAGTTAAACCTCCAATCAACAAGACAGTTTTCAAGATCAGAAACTTCTACCCATCAAAAAAATCCCACTGATTTATCTAGCTTTAACATTTTAATTCATGTAAATAGAATATATGGAAAATTCAGGGCTATCTAAACCATGCTTTCCATTTTAAAAAAATCATGACTCCTACAGAAAGGCTTTGGTCACCTGGGCTCGTGCAGAATTGAGCATGACCATATTAAGATAATTTAGCTCTGTTTATGTGAAGTGAGGCAAAGTATGGACTTAATGATTTCAAAAAGCTATTTTGTAAAACAAGGTATTTTACATTGGAAAAAGTGACTTTCTGAGTTTCTGTTCATAGTCCTGTAAAGTCCAGCTTCCTGACCCCAACAGGCAAATCTTTATCTCCCTCTGTAAACTCATGCTAATAAAGCTTTATTACTTCAGATTATGTGATAGCTGTGCCATAAGTTCAGGACCTGGTGAAGACTGAATAGAAGGACTGTCTCTGTTGGATCATGCAGTACCGGATGCTGCCATTACACATTAAACAGGTTGTATAATCTCTGATAAATTTGTCAAGATCCAATTTAAAAGCAGCTATATTAAGCTTCTTTTCTTCTACTTACTTAAGGCTAAAAGAGGGCTGTGCTAAAAATTTATTATTTCTTTCTCAGAAATCTTTTATTTTTCACAGAGTGGCATTAATGGACTGCTGAAACCCATTTATTTTTACAAAAACTTTGTCCATGACCTTAAATAACTCTTTTCCCTCTTTGATGTGTAAGCCACCATAAATTTCATAGATCACAACTGTTTCCATTTTAAGCATTTAATAAGATAGTCTGAATATGTCAAGTTTTTTCAATATCCTTTCACAACAAGGAGTAGCCATATTCCCAGTCATCATGCCTTCTTTACTGCTGTTCCAGGATGAACCAGTCCTTCTGGACAGAGGTGACCACAACTGCACCCAGCATTTGCCGTGAAATATCACTGCATCTCTGTAGTGGCATTAATTCTTTTCAGTCTTCACTGGTAGTGCCTACGTACGTTGTGGGGTCACAATTACTTTACTCACAGCCCATGTCACATTACTGTCTCAAAAATTATCCTGCAACCATATAAGAAACCCACATATTTCTCCTAGTCCTATCCTGGTGATGAACTCTTGTAGCAGAAATAGTTACAAGACATGGGGATACAGATCCGATAGAGTTTTTAGAGTCTTAGCTACTATTTAGTTCCTAATTTCCCCCCAGAATCTATGGATATTAGGAACCTGTACCAGAATTAAGAGCTCAAATATTTAGTTGGGTTCGCACCTAATTGTACTCAAGCTTTGTGCTCCAGAATTCAGTTCCATTCCTTTTCTCTAGTTCTCAGAGTTTATCACACAACCTCTTCATCTCCTAATGGTACTCTCAGCTTTGTAGCACCAACAGATTTCATCAGCATATTAATTCTCTCTTCCCCAGCTCTTTACAATTTTTCCTTTTACTACTACTTTCAATTTTCTTATTATTACCTAACAATTTCCCATAAAGCAAATAAAATTCAGTACTGAAATTTAGGCAGATTAGATGTCATTACATTTCTCTTACTGGAAAATAGTTCTAAAGAGTATTAACTTTGTTTTACAACCTATCTTTAGTAAAGTCATGATACATGCCTTCTCCTTTCCTATTTGCCTCTATTATCTTAACTATACTTTTCTTCAAAGTGCATTATAAAGGTTTGCATGTGATCGATCACTAGGTCTGTAGTCACCTACATTATGCTTTCTATTTTTTTAGATGCAGGTATTACTTTTGCTATTTTGAAGTTATACCTTTTGTCTTCATATTTTCATATATCTTCACATATCTTCATTGTTTGAAATCCTTGCTACTAGATCTACCACTTCATTTCCCAATTCCTTCAATATTCTGAGCTAATGCATCCTTCAGTTGTCACTTTTTGACTACATGAAACTCAAAGTTCTATTTGCATTTCAGATTTGGTGATTTCCAATAACCTCATTCACATTAGTAATTTCGGGTTTGCTTCCCTTGCCAACAGTATGGTTCCTTAATGAAAACAGAGACGAAGTATTCTGTTTGTTTTGGGATTTCACCTGCATCACCTTCAGTCTGCACTCTATTGTTCCTGGACAGTTACACAACTTTCCAGGTTCTTTTTATAAGTAAGTGGTTGAAGATCCTTTACTATTCGTTTTAATTCTTTTAAAAAATATGACTCAGTTTGACATTTAGTAAATCCCATTGTATCCATATATTTTCTGACCTCTAAGGTATAGAGTTCTTTGCTGATCAGTCTTTTATTTCTCTATTCCTTACAGGCTCTCTGCTTACTTGTCATATTCTTTCTATAGTTATTATACACCCAGACCAGAACTGATTTCCAATAGATACGGAGCTGAGTATTAGTAATCATAGAGTAGAAAATATTAGCAACACTGCACTTGGATTTTTGAGGACTGTGTATGTGGGAAAAGAGAGGAAGGAAAATGTTTTTGCATAGCTATGTTCAGACACTAATTAAGGTGCATAAACAAGGATGTAAAATTCCTCTAACTTTTCATATTATCAGTGAAGAAAGATCCAACAGACTCTGACCAGCTTTGCACTTCTGCTCTGAATTGCCCTCAGGAGATGCCTGCCTTACTCTGTGGATTATATAGGAAACCTGTGGAATCTCCTTTTTTAGAGACCTGGAATACTTGCAGGGGTGCAATACAGCTATTTCCTATTCTGAAAATTGTTGCTACTCTGGCTGCTCATCCTATGCTTATGTTTCCATGGTTTTCCATCCCTCTGTTATCTCAGTGACATTATTTTTCTATTTCCTTATATGATATAAAATATTTGCTAGTAGACTGATTACAGGTAGCTAAGTATGAGGATACACACTACTAACTGTGTCTGCAACTATGTGTAATATAAAACTCTCTGAGCACAAAATGAAATATCCATGAAAATAAATTAATAAAGATCAGTTTACAAAACTGCTGATATAGAATGCAAATTCACACCTTCAGACTGGTTAAACTTTACATGGTTTGGTCTACCAGTTCTGATTCAGATTTCATAAATGGACCCAAACCAACATTTTACACCTCTTCAAAAAGACATGTGAGAGAGCTAAGAAATCCAGTACCGTGGCAAAGCATAAAAGTCTTAACATGTTTTCAGTATCTAAGTTGTTTCTGAATTTTCTTTTTTTCATTAAACAATTTCAGTAGGATATTGGTTTCAGGTCAAGAAGATGTTTGCAAGAACTTGTGACATTGATGTAAGTAAAAAAGAAAACTGCAAATAAAAGCAAATGCTTTCTGCAAATATATGAACATACAGGAAAATCTCATTCTGCTAAAAGAGTTTTTGTATCTCTTGTGATTTCATCACTGTTGCAGGAGCCTTCTGCCCTGCATTGACTGCCATATGGAACAACCTACCTCTTTCTGCTTCATCTTTTTTCTAGCCTCAACTGAAAACATAGTTCCTTCGTTGCTTAATGTCTCCCTTCTGCTCCAGTCTTTCTTCCCTGAACATTATAATTCTATTTACCAGCTCTGGAATGTGTTTGGAGAGACAATTTGTGTGAGAGATGCAACTCACATTTGAGCTATATTAGTTCTGTACTTTGGTTTTAGCCTTTAAAAGAACTGAAAAATAATATGAATTACAACTAAAACAAAAGCTGGAAGGAGCTTTGATGATTTTTGACCTTACCATAAATCTTTCCCGTCAACATCCCATTCCTGACTTTTCCAAGGAGTTTCAACATTCGCTCCATCTGTGCATCACCAACTCCACTGTCTAACCATTGCTGGCAAAGAAATGCATATTGGCCATCAGTCTGGCCTGATTCATGGATTAAAATTTGCTCCAGGTACCATCCAGCTCCATAACCCACATTATGGTGCTCAACAAGTACTTTGCTTAACTGTCCAAGGTCTACTGCTCTCATTTCAGAGGTACAAACCTGAGAAGATAAAGGCAAAATGAAGAGCAAGCTGATTAAGCCGTATATTTTATCATCCATCTTTAAGAAGGTTATGTTTGGAAAGACAGATTCCTTTCAACACTGAAGTATCTTTTCCTTTCTGATAGTAAAGAAAGGTACGAAAGGCTGATATTCATGTTTAGAGACCACGTTCAGAAAATATGTGGAACCTTGAATATGTACATTTTCCCCTGTTCGTGATCGCTGTGTCCCAGGATTTATTAAAGAAAACATCCCACTGTTTTC
Source organism: Pterocles gutturalis (assembly GCF_000699245.1). NCBI lineage: Eukaryota > Metazoa > Chordata > Aves > Pterocliformes > Pteroclidae > Pterocles > Pterocles gutturalis. The sequence continues at coordinate 8,762 of NW_010116832.1, forward strand.
AGTAGAAAGAAACCTCTGATCATTTATTTATTTACAGAAATGTCATGAAAATTAAAGTTGAATCAATCCATCATAACTGAAACAAAGGGGGTGCTCCGAATATCAGGATAAGCCTAGCAAATTGAGCTTTGGTTTAGATAAGGCATTTTAACATTTCAAAGTCTTTTATATTCCAAGACATCCTATTTTTCACATGGGAAATGTATTATTGAACTCTGAACAGAAATACTGACACTGTTGATGACTATGCAAACAAAGTAAGATACTGACATTAGAAACTATAACTAAGGCTGTGCATGCATACAGGCAAGAATTGATGTGCTCTTCAGATGTAAATAGACATCTGTTTAAATATTGCTACGGCTACCAGTAAACAAAAGCTAAATGGCAACTGCACTACTGCATGTTGGGATGAATAAATTATGTGAGTGAGAGAATGAATGTGTTCCTTGCAAGAGGTAATATGAGTGGGTGAGTAGACACATGGGCATGTGTGTGGGTGACATCAAAAAAACCCCAGATGGATAGTAGAAACAGACGCTATAATTTTTATTTGTTGCCAACCAATTTGCCACAAGGCAGGAAAAAGCATGAGAACCAGAAAGCAACAAAGGAAGAGATGATTTTTAGAAAGAATTATGTCATCTGGTCCATTCCCCTGTTTGTATCCAACTATTCTTTACAATGTGCTCAGAAAACATCAGAGTTATTATTCCTAGCACAGCCTTAGGAGTTCCAGCATTCTTACCTTGTTATATCCATGATCTACCTAAACAGTTACCATGGCAAGTTATACCCCTTAATGTAATGCATATGTAGCCCAAAATAAGATCTAGCTGTGAGGAACATCTTGTAAATAACTTTCTGTGAGCACTCATTGCTTTTTAATTTTATTCTTTGTAGTTCTGAGCCAAATATAATTTTCTTGTCAGTCTACATGACCCTTGGCTTAGAGGAAATAGCCTGTATTGCTAATATTCATGTTCCTTCACAGCTAACTCTATCTGAAAAAGGGACCTATCATTAGTCTCATTCTTTGTGATAATAATTAGCAGTCATTAGACAACAGTGGTCATAATCACCCATTGTTGTCAATGAAATCTCATAATAATACATCAAATTGCCTACTCCCTCAGCATTAGCAAGAATGTACTTCTGGTTGATGTCATTACATTTCTTTTTTCTCCCCCTCAGTATAAAGACATTTGGAACTGCATTAAACACACTACTGGAAGTGTAATTAATGAAAGCCAAAAGGATTTTATTTAAATTGTCTTGCTTTACATGAAGTGTTAGTTACGCAAAATTACAATCCGCAGGTATTTAACCCATTGAACTGGTGAAAAAGGTAGACATACAATTACTTAAATAGATACAAACCAACCTTACTTTCTGCAGTAATTAAATCCACTTTACTCTCTTTTCTTGCACTTTGTTGCATTTTACCGTTTTCCTAGCTTTTCATTATATTCCAGTCCTTTATCAGTCAGGAGAGATCCTTTTTTTCATATCTCAAGTTTCCCCAACTGCGTTCTTTGCCTGTCCATTCCATATTTTCCCAGGATATTGCTGACATAATCTTGCCTCTCAAGACAGCTTGCCCTTTAGATCCCTTCCTTTCACCTTCTATTCTTAGATATGCTCACTAAACCTCATTCCAACTTTTTATTAATCTACTTCTATGTAAAAAGAATGTAAGACTTGTAGTAGTCACCCCAGATTCATCTAGTCCAGTATGCTGTTGCCAACAGCTACCAATAACATATTTCTGGGGAAGAGTCAAAAAACAGGACAAAAATATAGAGATGCTTCTTGAATATAATGTCTCTCAGGATTTAGCAATTTGTGCTTCAGAGATTTCCTGAGCTAGAGATTGTGTCTTTGCACTTAACAGCCCTCAGCGGAAAGTTGTCTTCCATGACAATGTGCAGTGGCTTTTTGCAACAACGTGCATTTTACCGTCTTCATTGGATTCGCAAGAGAGTCAAATGGATTCATTCTGCTCTGTGTAAAAAGCCACCTCCTTTTGTTTTGGATCTGCCACCTGCAGGTTTCTTTTAATGCTCTTGAGACCTTGTATTTCATGCAAAAGTGGGATTCCTCATTTTCTTTGTGTCATTTTATATTTCTTATGTCTCTTCCCCTTCCTCATCACTTTTCCAGGCCAAACAGTACTTGTTGGTGTAGTTGTTACTTGTGTGGAAGATCTTTCATATCATTTGACACTTGTCTTAAGACAAGTGAATCAGAACAAAACACAGCATGTATTATGCATCCACACTAGACAATTTACCTGGAAGTATGCTTGTATTTTCTGCTTTGGGGTGGCTGGGTTTTTTCCTTTTTCTAATAATTCCTGTACATTTGATATATTTGGTTTTCCTTTGCTTTTGCCTCTAGCACTGGGCTAACATCACTACAGAGCTATCCTAATGCCAAGGTCTCTTTCCTATGGGTAAAAGCTATTTCAGAGCCCATCATTTTGCATGCAAATTTAGGGGGTTTCCCGGGTCACAGCCATGGCTTTTCATTTAGCTGCAATGAATTTAATCTGCCATTTTAGTAGCCAGTCACTCTACATGAGGTCCTTCTGCAATCTCTGCCAAATTTCATATTTATTGCCTCAAATAACTTAGTATCATCAGAACACTTTGCCATCTCACTGCTCAACCCTTTCCCAAGAACCTATTACACAATGAATACTCTAAATATCTAAGCTGAAGAAAATTTTCATTGTCTGCAGTACAAAAATAGCTCACTTGAAACAAAGGATCTGTGTGAGAAGACACTCGGCATAAAAAAACCCAATATGGTGGCTCTGATGTCTTTAACACTAACAGCTGTGTCATTGACTGGTTATCATTGTGTAACATCAATGCTTGCCTTTGTCAATTGAAAAGAAATATGGTACTAGAAGAAAGTAATAAAATAAAACACATTGAACAAACAGGCAAGGAAAATAACTCAGTACTAACCTGTCCTCTTTCAAAATTTGAGTGTCTTAGTCTCCTTTTGCAGGAATCTCCCTGGTCTCCAAATATTGTGATAAATACATCTGCATCAGTCCCTGATGCAGGCAACATTCCCGTATGAACACTGATCGAGTAAAGAACTTCTGTCGTGAAAAATCAGTGACACAAGACATTACCTAATCAGCCTATTTGGCAGTGTAATTACCAAACATTATAAACCAATTTATTTTAGGTAAAAGATTACATTTAAGACCAAGGAATGAAGTTATAGTAATTGACATTAATGTTCACAATATAGTGCAGCACAGTAGAGTATTAGAGATGAAATGTCCTTTATGAATCAATGCAACAATCCATACTGTCATAGTTCTGGAGTCTCATCCGGTATTCACTGAATTCAGCTGACAGAATCACACTGATTTTATCAGGCTTTGTAACAAGCCTTGAATTCTTGTAGGAATTAAAGATCTAAAATGGAGTTAGGATTTACCAACAGTCACAAAAATTTACCAAAGAAAAAACCACAGGCATAATACAGATGAAATCCACTCTTTGTTCTGGGTCAGATGAGTTCTATTTCAGTCTGGCAGTTTAAAATTATGGCCACTATCAAGTAATATGTTCAGAAACAATTTATACATATATGCATTTTTATTATTCTTCACCACAAAGGACGGCTTGCCATGACTTTTGGCTGATGAGTTATATAGTAGAGATTCCTTGAGGCAGCATGACAGAGAATATTTTTTATGGGTTCTGTAAGCTCTGTGAAGAATTAAATGTTATAACAGACTTTCATGATACATTTCTATTTGCAGTCTAGCCTTCAGTTAGATATTAAATGCAAAAAGTTTTAAATATTTTAACTAAGACTTCTGTTCATAGAATGTAATGAATGAGAATTCTTTTCTAAATATTTTATAAAATGTAATCAGAACAAAGGAAGATGTTATATTTTAAATATAATAATGAAATGAAACAGAGCTTCTGGGACAGAAATGGAGTTTGAAGAAAATCTCAAAAAGATTGTTTTTTATTTCTGTGATTCATGCAATTAGGACTTTGCACATGACATGCCTTTTTTAAAACTGTGATTCAGTACCTCACCTATTGTAAATCCTTTTTTATGAATTTCAACATAAATATACTAATTGGACTTTGCATATTTTTCAGACTTTCAAACTGGTAATTAACCTACTGAAAACAATATATGTCAGTTGTTTTAAAACTGAAGAAATGCTTGAACAATGCACATTATTAAAGACTCCACAGTTTACATGGGTATTTGGATTGAATCTTTAATTTTGAGTGATTTTTTTAGTATATATAAAATGCTTTGCAATCTTGCCCATTGTGCTCATGCCATTAGGCAGTTCACTATTTTGTGTGAGTGCATGTGTGCATTTGCTCATTTATTTCCTAGTTCAGCAACATACCCCTTAGTGGTGCCTTGTCTGGCCTGACCGCTGCTAGCTCTGTCACAGTCTCAGACCCATCTTCTCCAAACAGATATGGAGCTTCAGTGGGAAAACCCAACTCTTGTTTAGTGTCCACATCTTTTAGCCGAAGCTGTAGGCAGAAGCAGCAGAAAAAATTAATTTACCTGTATGATTCAGTTTCTTATTCCCACTCCAAGAGACACTGACATTTCTTCCTATTGTTAACATCTGCACACCCTTTATAAAAGCTGATTCTGCATTACAAGAGCTACAGTAGTTGCTGCAAGCTGCCGATTCTGCAGCCTGATATTTTGTAGGTCTATTCATCACATATCGACACAGGCAAGGACCCATTTGTAGGGAACCAGCGGAGGATACAGATTAAACTGACCTGCCTATACTTGCAATTTCAGAATGCCAAATGAATGAATACAGTTACATCAATCTTAATAGCATATGCCCATTTTTCAAAAGCGTTTGTTCTGCTGCTTTTTATTTGTTTACGTGTGACTTGCTCTATCTCAGCTAATATTTTCAAAGTTGGCAGTAACTAGGTGTCCAGTGGCTTTTAGGGCTCCCTGTGGAAATAAGGTATTTGAATTAATTCCAATAGAAGGCACGAGCTTAGGTCCATCTTTATTCAACCTTACTTTAAATACTCAGCAGAGTATTAGGTTCTGAATTAGGTCCCAAATTTGTGAACTCAGAACCTCCAAACCAACCGAGGAAGCACAGCCTTGGGAGCCCACCTGTCCTAGCTACTGAGAGTATCGATTGGATTCACAGGAGAGCAACTCACATCACAAATTTTTTAAAAAATACAGAATGACAAACAATCAAGCATATGCAGAAACTTTTCTGGTAACTGTTATATACAGGATTGAACTTGATAACTGCAAGTTTGCAGAAATGGTTTCTTCAGTCTTTAGAATCTCTGTGTGTAGAAATATTATAACCAAGACATGAAAAAAAACCCAAAATGAAACAAAAACTTGATTTCATTAAGACACTAAATAATTGAAATTCTTAGCCAGGGATTCCCAAAATTACCGTGGTGACTTATTACCACTACTGGCACCAGCAGCAGCAACAAAAGTTTATGGCTCATTGAACAGGATACACATACTGCTGTTAGGAAATCCGGAGTACTGATAAAACCCTCACATAAAGTGCAGGATTTTAAATGCATATATAATTATATAATTGAATTATTATTAATTTGACAGTTTCACACTTAAAATTTTTTTCTATGTTGGCCTTCAGATCCTAGAAATATAATTCCTGAACATATTCCATTCCTGATCTGGTACATGCCCTGTGCTTCACAAGACCAGGCACAAAGCTTCCAGACGAAAGTAAACAGTTTCCCATTACCATTTCCAGAACTAAACCGTTAATTACTTGAATAAACAATGTTTTTCTTTAGATAGTATTAAATTCCACTAAAATTACATCCAGTTGTGTGCCCATTTTTTGCACTTAGAATAACTGAATTTTCTTATACTAGATGTCTAACTTCTCATATAAAAATACCCTCCCTAACTTCTATCAATATAAACATCCCTAACGATCAATAAGTGTCACAAACTCCTATCCGTATTAAAACTGGACTAAGGGTTACCTGCATACGCAGGCAGACAGTCTGCAGAAACTGGACTCATAAAAATGAGATGTGTAAATTCATGCACACTTTGGCTTCAAGATAAAGCGTACCTGACGAATTTTTATTAGTTGTCAGCTTACAGCTAAGTGTGAACTTTATCTCCAAATCACACACTGTTTCTATATTCTATATGAAAGTAAAAATGATGTTATATTTTATTTTGGAAAGAACAAGAAAATCTGGTTTTGAGCAAGAAAAGGCTACTCTCTCTCTTTCTACAACCCAAATCTTCAAAAGTTACAAAAAATACATAAATTTTAGCTAAGGTTATATCACTTTCTACAGAAGTGTGCAGAAAACCATAAGAGATCAACAGGAAAAACTCTGGTACTCAGCAGCTGCTGTACACCCCAGAACAGAGAAAACAGAGTAGCCAAAGGAACGTGGGGGTTTTATCTCCTTTTTAGCTTTTGCAGTTTCATCTGCAATCTGGTTTTTTTTGTGATATTTCTGAAACCTTGGCTGTTACTTCTTTCACTTAAGGAGAAAGCAAGGAAGGGAATTCTTTCCAGTTGGGTCTGGGTTTGACCACTGGTTCATAGTGAGCTTGCACATCCTGACACCTTCCTGTAGTCTTTCTGTTTCTACACAGCATCTCTATTTTTTACAACACTGTAAGAGCCCCATGAAACTGAAACCAGTTTGTCATGTTTTGGATTATGCCTCCATGTATAAATAATATATAAACAGACAAATAAATGAGTAATAGATGTTATAAGCATATTACTGGCACAAATAGGATATGTTATTGTGGCTTATGCTGTGGATTGTAAGTGCACCAATAGAAGGCACCACATAGGTCTGTAGCTACGTATTAACTTCTTGCAGATTGTAATCATTTATAGTTACTAGTAAACCAATTATTACGTAACTCTTAAAGTATTTAAAAGTGTTAACAAAAATAACTTAGGCATTTGCAGAGGGTTGTCTTGGAAAAGAAAGCAGAAAGCAAACTATTATGTGTATGAATTTTCTGTCATGTTTTGAGCAACCTGTTCTGGAGGCTGAGATCTTATCCTACGTAATCACACAATGGGTATATTGAGAGCAGTGTCAATGTATTTTTTGAATACTTTATCAAGCATTCCTGGAGATGCATATTTAAAATGAGAAATTAAGTTTGCTTACCTATTCTTTCCATTCTTGTAGCCTAAACTGAGACTACAAAAGTAGCTGACAACACATTTAGGAAGAAAATATTAACAAGGTAAACCCCTCCTCTGTCCTCAGCAGAGCTGATAAGCTTGGACTTAATATTCCTTTGAGCACTATAACCCATTCAAATTTTAGCCGGGAATGCAGCTTTCTGTAGCATTTCGCATCAGAACAGTTTCTGGACTGTTTATTCATTCGAGGAATCACCTTGTGATATTTTAAATCTATAGTAGGGTTAAGGTACTCTGTGCCCAGTTCAGAAAAACATTTTTTTACTAACTTCAGAATAATCCAGTGCTGTGTCCACAATGCTCTTTGGGCCCTTGCCTATGAGCAGAGCCCCATTGACACAATTTTTCTCTGCATTAACCTTCAAGTTTAGGTATTACCCCAAAGCCCAAGTATTCTCAGGCCCAACTCCTTTCTACTCAATCTTCCTACCCACCCTGGGGAGAGGTACACATTTAAAGTCGAGTTGAATCATAGGACTGACAACATTAAATCATTTCTCCATCCCTTTTTTGAGAGATCTTAAGTAGGTATTAAACTGCAATCAGATGTTTCAGGCCCACTGATGACTGTGCTGTAATTAATGAATACTAAAGCATCAGCTGAATTGGTTGCCACAAGTAGGTTGCTCTGTGTCAGGAGACTGTCGGCATTTCCATGCAGGCATTAACATTTCCTAACACCAGCAAAAAGCACTGCCTTCCATGTCATGATGAGCTATGCAGAATGCATCTGCGTATCCGTGAATAGTTACACCTACATGAACTTCAGCAGGCACAAACAAGGCAGATCTGTCCAAAAAGAGAGCTGGAAGCCATAGGTAATCATCTGCAGGTAACCAAGGCAAAAGATGTGTGCCCTTGTTAGTGTGGTGCAAAGCAAAGCTAACAATGTGTCCCTCAATAAAAGATATTTACTGGTATTAAGAAGAATATCCCAAGTTCATACGTAGTGCATTTGGAATACCTTGTGAAGTTTAATTCCTCTTCCCAAGTTTGGACCAGATAACACAAAGGAAACTTTTGTTATGTCTCCAATATCACCAACAGCCAACTGTTACAAAAACAAAGAAAAAAAAATTAACAATATGTTGTATGTAACAACTTGGATGACATACTTTAAGCCCAAGTAAAAATATACATAAAATAAACAAAAACACTAGTCAAGGATATTAACGTTAGGGTGAAGAAGTCCCATTAAGATTGCGAGTTAATTTGGGTTCACGTTTGTTTTATAATTTATGTTCATTTTTAACTGCGAGAATTGGCTGCGGAGCCTAGGCATCCTGTGGCAGTTAAGCAAGCGATGTTTATATTGCCTTTTTGCAAAAGATGGATAATGATGGGTTTTTTTCCCATATTTAAGAATAAAAACCTTTTGAAAGGGGTGACCCAAGTTCACACACCAGCCCAGAAGCTGCCATTAACCTCATGTCCAAACTACAGAATTGATGCTTGCCCAGACCCAAGCTCATTGTAGAGAGACACAATTTCTAAATTGTGAAAGCAGATTAGTTGAGGTTTGAGAAGTACGATATAGCTTCATTATTTATCACCTTACTGTGATAATTCAAAGTTAATCAGGCTTTTCATGTCAAAGTTGGCATTTGCTCAAGAGGGCTTTCCTAAGTGGTATGTGTTAGCCCACATGTGAGAAGTTCTCCAAGTGCTGTTTATTTAAGACATGGAGGTATAAACAGTAACTGAGAAACAAAAAATCTTTCCACACAACTTCACATGCATTGGCTACAACTCTTTGGTAGGATTTGTGTGAAATAAAAAAAAAAAGAAACTGACCAGAAATGGATTATCATTCAGATTCTGAACTGTCTGTGCAGGGGATTTCCCTTTTTTTCCAAACACAACAACCTGAATGTCAGGAACACGTTCTGGTACTTGCATACAGTGTGCCCACATTTGCCATCGTCCTCTGCTTTTAGTATCAGAATTTTTTGTGAGAAGAGATGTCGCAGATGTTTCTGCATTGAAAACAAACATACATTTGGAGCCCATGTCTAAGTCATAAGACTATATAAGCCAAAAGATACAAAAATTACATTTCTTGGTATTGGTGGATCCAGCACATTCAAGTCAGGGAACAAAGCCACAAAACCTCCATTATTCATTTTAGCATTCATGGGGTACGCTCAGTTCAGCTGAAATTGTGGAGCAGCCTTATGCTGGCTCTGTCCTGCTCTACCATGCAACAGTGGTTCATGTAAATGAAGGCTGGTATTACCTTTGAGTGGAATTGCCACTTCTACAAAATCTTTCTTGGAATGTTTATTGATCCAGTCATTGTGAACAAAAATATGTGCAGAAAAAGGGTAGAAGGCTTCTTTTATAACAATTTTTTCCAGGAACCACTCATCTGATTGAAAGTAAACAGATTATTAGTTTACACCTTTTAAGCAACAAAATGTTCTGCTCATGCAGTCATAAGTCTCTATCTTTAGAAAATCAATAAACTGTTTTCTTTTGCAAGATTTCCAAAGGAAATGAAACTTCTGAAAATATGTTGGCTGTGTGTGTCTGTGTTTCTGTCTGTTCTCCTACACTCTAAAATACTCAGTATAGTGAAAAAATCCTAAATATTTACATATCTTGTGAAATTAAACATAGGGATACATTTGATTTAATGACCTATTAGTGCTCCAAAGGATGGAAAGGCACCTGTACGAGATCTCTAGACATAAGAGGTCCCCCATAGGAAATGATATTATGAATGCAATAAGGAAACAGGATCAGGATTTCTACCAAATTAGCCATCAGAAAATACACTCAACACAGAACTTCATTTCTGGTGGGGTTCTGTGCTATCTAGTAAGGCACAGACTTCAGTTGAAGGTTTTCTCTTGATTGAGGTGGTTGTGTTGATTGTCTGGAAAAGGATTGTTTGAAGACTCAGAACTCTGAGTCTTAGTAAACTTGGTTATACTCCAAGTCTTGGGGAAGGCAATAAAAGTTTGATTATTCATTTCAAGGTTACCATCTAGGAAATAGTCCCCAAATCAGTTTTTCTTTCCAAGTCTGAGTTTAACCTACAGGGTCATCTTATAGTCTTGTTTTTTGATAAAGATAAAAGAACAAGAGACTCAGTTTATCATGCTCTGGAACAATCGTATCCCTACTCAATCAATGTTATCTGCAGAAATAGGATACCTGTAGACTCTCTGCTCTGTTGCCTCTAAAAACTACCAGGCCAAAATTGTAGACAAAGTAAAAGAAAATATCAATTCATGATGCTCCTTGCTATTGAGATTTTAAAGAATTAAGCAATTTTCTTTCTACTCCAACAGTTGCAGGTTGTAAAGAGGACAAGAAAAAGTGCTGCAAGAAGCAGAGTCTTTTGATCTGCCACTCAAACTCATATTTCCAGAGTCCCTTAAAAAATAATATATTTCTAATGACTTCGAAGAAAAATATCTAGAACAGCCTTTCTTCCATGTTCCACTTCCTAAGCTGATGAACTCCTTTTCTGTACTCATCTTTACCTAGAAGAATTTAGACCTGGAAAAAAAGTTGTCTTTTGAAATGAAAATATCCATAGTCCAAGAGAAATAATGAACAGTAGAAAACTGAGAGCACTTTCAAATTTTCTAAAACTTAAAAAAAAAAACAAAACAAAACAAAAAAACCAAAAAAAAACCAAAAACAAACAAACAAACAAAAAAAAAACCGAACAAAAAACTTGCAATTTTTAATCCTAAATTTAAGATATTTTTTAAGTTCTGGGATTTCCTAGGTGTGATAATATATATCAATATTATTGTACATGAACTGAAAAAATTACTGACCTTTTTTTAGACTCTTAAATCCAACAAGAACTTGGTTCAACTTGCCAAGGTATACTGCTTTGATTTTGAAAACATCCACCTGTAATATGAAAATATTTAAATGACATCTTAGTTAAACTTAATATGTATTTTCTTTTGAATGCTTATGAGTTTAGGCTTGTGTGTCATTGCTTTGTATCTCAATGGAAGCAAATTTTTTACTTTCATGACATTCCATTGTCTTTGAGTTCATAATTAAACATTACATGTTATAATTCATATTTTCTGATCCAGTGAAGATGATGAATTATGAATTTCAAAATGTTGCTGTATTTAATGTTAAGTAATTTTAGAAACATCAGCTATACGCACACTAGCAATAAGGTGTTAATTTCTAGTACCTTCATGGAACGAAATAACCAAATCATATCAACTACTACTTGTGTTGAAAGTTTGATCCAGAACCTATCTCCTAATGAAACTGATGAGCAATAGGTGTCCGATAATTCTGAGAATCTGGAGCAATTTGATTTTCACTAAAATTCACAGTTAATTTAGTGAGAATTAGGCAGGTAAATGGGAATTAAGTGAATAGTATCTGGGAAGGTTTCAACCGCTGTGCTATTAGGATAAGGATTTTTCATTGAAGCCGTATCTATGATAGGTCAAATTTTCCACATACATCGGACTTGCATGATGAATGGAATCTCCCCTTTTCTCTCTACTGTAAATCTCCATAGTATATTCACCTTCTTGGCATATATAGCATCATATTTCATAGAATCATAAAATCATTAAGGTTGGAAAAGACCTCAAGGATCATCAAGTCCAATCGTCAACCCAACACCACCCTTCCTCTTGGCGTAGTCATCTTCATTAGCAATGGGAAAGCTCACATAAGTGTGCACACTGACACAGGGGTTTGGAAACATACTGTTCACTAATGGATTCATCTACTCTTTTAGGAGACCAACTATGGAATAAAACCTCCTCCAAAACTGTATTGTTCACATCTTTTTCTCTGCAAGTTTTGTTCTTAAAGGAAATTTAACATACAAAATAAAGAATTAAAAGAAAAGCTCAGGACAGTTCAGCTTTTTGAAAGAAACAGGAATCAGTCCCTCTTTCAGGCTGTCTGATACCCCATGCATAGTAGCAAGCAGTTGTGCTGTTCAGATTTCTCTAAGGTGTTATCTTTAAGATATATTATACATAACTATTATCTATATCACCAAAATATTAACCTATGAAATTTCCTATATTAGTTCTTAAAGCCAGATGAGCCCTACTGCCCCGTCATTATTATTTTCAGATTTAATTTTTGAAGTCTGAGCTAGAAGTTTGATGAGTTCTTGACAAACATGACATTGGGCATGCATATTCTCTTCCACTATGGAGAAAGAAAATACAGGAATACAGAGCACATAATGACTAATAAAGACTTCATTTGTTTTGCATACAAAAAACATAGTGTCTTCTAGAGTCTTTAGAAGACAAAAGAAAAGTAGATAAAGTAAACAGAGGCACATTTAAAGAATAAATAAAGCATATTGCAAGCAGATTTCTTCTAGAGTTCTACATCAGAGAACAAACCAATCTGGGTCGGCTGGCAATGATGAAATTCTCCCTCCTGTCCTCTCCAAAAGAAGATCTCTATGTACTTTGCAGTGATTTTGTGATTCCCTTAAAACAAACAAACAAAAAAATCTTCCAAACCCAAACTCAGAGCAAACAGTAGGGTCTAGTAAAGTATCAGCTAGACGTTTCCTTTTGATCTGAAGTAGATATTTCCTTTTGATCTGAACTTTGTTTTAGTTACTTTGTTCTTATGCCAATAACAACTCCAGGTATTACTCTTCTAGGAAAAGCACTTTAAGGCTCAAAAAGCAAGAATATGTTTACCATGTTTAAAAGCAATAAGTAGGTGGAAGAATTGGAAACATGAAAAAATAAAACTCTGCTTGGAACACTGACATTAGTGATCAGGAAAGTTAACAAGAAAAGGTCATGGTCTAAAGTAGCTACAAAGGCAAGGTATTCTATAGAAATGTTATCTGTTCCATCAGGTGTATTTTAACAAAGCACTGATACCTCCCTGGCCTTGAAAGTCTAGAATATTAAAAAAGAAACTAGAAAACAGAACTTTTAGAGTGTATTAAGTTCAACTCGAAATTGCTTCAACTTAACTGTTTCACTGTTGTGCAAAGCTGATGATGCTTAAAACTAACATTACCTTTGGAGATAATCACCTCTTAGTTACAAGAAAAAATTTTGTCTATACGGAATATAAAAAATTAGTATTTTCAATACTCTGCCCATGAAAGGTTTAATGTAAATGTAAGTTTTAACAAAAAGATGCTCAGAGATTCAGTTACATTTTTCCTCATTATTTTACCTGCCCTCTAGCAAAAGTGATCAGGCTGTTTCTTGAGTTAAGCCATCGCTTCCCCAAGTCACTCTTTTCTCCTTGTATACAAAGATAAGCCTCACCAGTGGCATCTGCTTTCTTCGAGTCTCCTGTGTGCAAATGGATTGCGTATTCCACAACTTCAAAAAGAAATACACATACGAAAACAACAAGTCAGCAGG
>NW_010116832.1:22561-44585 GCF_000699245.1 Pterocles gutturalis
GCTGCATCACTCCCTGGCTGGCAATCTGCAGAATACAGAGTTGTTCACCACTCACAAAAATCAGCACTACTGACTGCTGCTTGGGACACAGGATCTCCTACGCACTTTCCCCTCCCCGCTAAGGTAGGGAATCCCTTTCTAAAAATTACTTCATGTTTACATGCTCTTTGGAAAGTCTAAGCTCTGCTCTCTAAGACTATTTACACATTTTTTTGTTCCTTCCTTCCATCTCTGTATGTAATTTTCTCCTTGAAATTAAATAGGAGTTTCCACTTATAAAGTGGCTTCAGAAGAAAGCTGGGACCTGATTGTCTTAAGTTTTAAACTCATGTAATTATCTCCCAATGAATGAACATATCAGGACTATCAAGCTCTGTCACTAGTCAGACCATGATACTATTACATAGTTCTTGAAGTTCAAACACATTAACATGAAACAGAAATAATGAATTAAAAATTCTTTCATCAGCTTTAATACATAAATAGAAAAAGCTTCTTCATATTTTGTATCAGTCTCCAAAGAACCTCCCATGTACTGTATAATAACCCACAAACACAGATCAGCTAAGCAAAATTTGAGTTTAAGTGAAAGCATCCCTGATTTTTTTCAGCTGTGGTCACAATACAGTGATTAGAAGAGGCACCCCTGGCCGCTACGTGGAGCTTCTGCTGCCTTGCCTCTTTATGACACAATATACAGGGTCATGATGCAGATGAGACCAGATTGCATTAAGAAGAAACTTCATGGAAAACTCCTATGTTCATTTTTTAAATTATCTATTTTAGCCCCTGAGTTTATTTTGGAAACAAGGAACAAGGAAACACTTACCCAGAAGCAGGTCAGAATCTCAGTGTTTGTGGTTACCTGCATCACTTTAACAAGGAGCCCAGGAAAAATAAGAAGAGGTTTTTTGGTGTTCCCCCCCCCAGTCTTGTAAGCCTGCTCTTACTCAGATTACAATAATAAATCTGTGCTCATTTGTATAATGTTGGTGCTGTCACTTTAGGAATCTGCCTTTGGTGGCTATATTAGGAGCATGATCACTATGTCAGCAGGGAAAGTCAGGTGCTGTAGAAAACACCTATGGTAGCTTTCCATGTCTTCTAGGGACAGACAGTAAAAGTTAGAAGTCTAAACTTAGATGGTCTGAATATTCCCCTGGTTTCAACCACAAGCATCATTACTTTGGCCTAAGAAAGCAAGCTATTATCTTGCAGCAACACCAATTTGTACAACACACCTTTCTGATACTTTTCAGAAGGAGGAAACCATTTTTATCCACTGTGACATGCAAAGTCACATCCAGGATATGGGTAATAAGCAATGCAGACGCGCCAGGAATGTATTGAAGAATGCATATATTACCTCTTGGACTCTCTTGTCACAATCTCCAAGACTGATGATTTAAGGATTAAGCACACTTAAAATGCAACATTTTACAAGTACTGAGCTATCTTTGACTACTCCAAAATATTCAGCCTCAACTCCCACAGCCTTCAACGCTGGCACTGAAAAGCAGATATAGACAACATCTAGACTCTGTGACAGTTCCATGCTGGAGAAAATCTTCCAGCCTCACTCTGCACTTGTTCCTGCCTGGGACCTGGCTGGCTGTAGGATGTCTGCTTTCCCAGGGAATGGGTGTGGGCAAGGGGAAATGGTGCTTTAGACAGGTGTGAGATCAGGGACAAACTAAGCACTTTCAGGCTCACGATTGACAATACAAGCCAGAGAGCACTGAAATACACATTTTTCAAGTCTGAAATACATCTTTCACTCTAAAATACATTGCAGGATGTACAAATATCGGAGTATAGATCTTGGATGCGTCTGGTATTTTCAGTACAGTTTGCTTCTTGAATCAAATTTATTCTAACATAAGAATGGCCCAATTTAGCCAAACTGTACATCCTTTAAAAAGATATAATTACGAAAAATTTGCGGTAGGTTGGAGAATGATTGTTAGAATCCAGAAGCTGAGGCTGTCATTTATTTTCATGCGTAGGTGATAGGAAAACAGGAAGGAAAAAAAAAAGAAGTGTTCTGAGGATATTTATTTTTAAGCTTTTCTTACAGCTCTTTTCACAAGTTGGTGCTATTCATATTGAGTGTTATAACAAAAGGCCTGAATTCAAATATTGTGGCATCTTATGTAGTGATTTCTTTACATGCCTAAAATAAAAAGGTCACATCCCTGGAACAAGGGTTCTAAAGGGTGGGTTTGCATACTAATTGGAAAATTAATATCTAAAAGGATTCCTTAAATAATAAGGGCTGTATCAGTCCACTAATAAAGGTGTGCTCATTGCAAGAAACTTATGAAATGTATTTGTTTCTTTTCATCTTTTACTACATAATATACTTAATCACAAGCTTGGCTTTAATCACACAAGTAGTATTTGAACAAGAGACACACTGAAAATTAGAAACATATCTGATGCTTTAGCTGAGTCAGTACTTGCAGCCGAATCTGCTGAATCTACTGATCCATAATTTAAAGCTCAGTGTGGTCACAGCAAAGATTTCCCATGAATTCTCAAAAGTTTTGGATCAGAGAAAGGATTTCCACCATATAATTGAAATAAAAATATACAAATAAGCCCTATGAAGGAAAGCGTAACGCAAAAGAGATGCTGGAAAATGGGGTAAAGGTTTTTAGGGTGAGTTTGGGACCATTCTGCCTCTCAGAGGAACAACTAACCCCAATAACCAAAATCTACTGTTCTGGCCATCCTTGCCATTCTTTGTCTCTTCCCAATCCTATTTATAAAAGCTCTGTTTCAGATGCAAGCCAACATGGTGTGAAATTGAAAACGATCACCTTAAAAAGGGTTATTAAAAGGGAAAAAAACCATGATTTAAAGATAGGACAGAAGGTCTTCCTTTGAATTTGCCTTTTTTGTTGTCGTTGAATTTACTGCGTATTATGCATTCAAATTTCATTTATCATGATAATTCAGTAACATTTGCCCACAGAACTCTCAATACCCTTTTGAGGGTGAACAGTTTAAATTGTACAATCACATCCTTTCTGAATGTCAGAGGTATAGGTATACCTTTTGCACCATTGTGATTTTAGCTTTGTCATGAAATCAAGCAATGCAGGTAATTTTTTTAAAAAGGGGGGAAAACAGTAAGAAAAGCTGTGGGGGTGGAAATGAACCACCAAATGAACTCCTTTTCTCCTGTTGGAGCTTTCAAGACCTTTTCTTTTACTGCTTTCCTCAGTAGCTTGTAGGGTTCTCCAATGAAAGATAAGATGGCACGGATAGGATTGTAAATGGGGCTGGGTAGGGTGCTGTATTTCAGAGCTGTTTGATATAGCTGACAGGGACTTTTTTTTTTTTTTTTTTTTTGGTGGGCTTCTGCAAAAATTCTACTCTACAAAACAGTAAAATAAATGGAAAAAAGATAATGTGAGGAATGAGTGTTCCAGAGGTTACTGTCATAATTCCCCATCGAATCAATTTTGGTTTTAAATGAATGTCAGGCAACTAGGAATCAACTGTAAACAGAGTAGGTTGGGATATTTTTTAAGTTTTCATTTGGTTCTATGGCAGAAAAAAAAAAAAAGTGGAAAACTAGATTTGATGCCTAATCCTGCTAATTTATCACATAAGAAGTCTTAATAAAATTAAAATCACCCTTTCTGTGAAATTAAAGGTTTGGGACAAGATCCTCAGTTGCTGCAGCCGCACAGCTGATGTGCTCAAGGCAGTGGAATGAATCGGTTTATGCCAGCTAAATATCTGATCTTATTAATCTTGTCCAAAGTACAGGGTTCATCTAAGCTACACAACAGAGTGTGGTAGAAAGACGCCTGAGTGAGCAGGAGTTGGACTCAGTGAATGTGGAACAGTATGATTCACTCCACCAGCTCTATGCCTGAGCCAGCCGGGCTGATCCTAGAGTGGTGCCATGCTTGAGCTAGCAAGACTAATAAGTCTAAAGACTGTATCAGCTGAAGCATCTCTAAACTGCTTTCCTTTGGAAGATAAGAGACTTACCATTAACTGTAATGACAAAGGAATTATTTGAGAAATACTGGACTGATTTGTATCTGGAAGCACTTAGTATTATGTAGCAAGAAACTAATTCTCTGTGCTCAAACACATCATGGTACACTACTACGTAATAACGATCTATCGTGATTAGCAAAGCAGTGGAAATGTTATGCTTTATCTCTTAACTGTAAAAACATAAAGCTGGGTGAATTTTAGTAAAGGTCAGTATGTTTGTTAATACAGATGTTTCTTACTACAGATGCTAAGCCCTCATATTCTTGAAGTTCTTGTGGTAACAGACTTGACTGGGAGAGGGAGGAAGAGCAGGATGTCAGCAGAGTCCAGAAAAAAACACAGGAGCCTAATGTCAGCCAGAAGAGGGCAGTTCACAACTGGTATTAAAAATCCCTTAGTAAAGAGAGAGTAACACTAGTCTTCAGTAGCTACTTTGACAGCTATATATTGCAAAGTTCTTACTGTAGCTTCAAACGGCTCCTATGACTATAAGACTCCTGGTGCACGCCTTCAGCTGCAGCCACAAATAATGGCATTCTAAAAATCATCCAGAAATTATTTAGAAATCATCAAGAAATATGGAGTCTAACAGCAAGAATTTCGAAAATATTATTGTGTGCAATTACTTTGCCCCAGTGTGTTAATATGCACATCAATGTCCCGCAAAGAATTATATAGCAGAATTATCACAGAATTCATAAAAAATTGAATCAATGTCTTTTAATCTGAAGTCCAAAAGGGGCATGAGAAATAATTTGTGTACAGAAATAGTGCTACAGATGGAAGAAAAATCAATCTCAGAGATTCATGTTTAAATTTTGCTTATTTTTGGTTGGTTGGTTGGTTTTAATTATTAAGAACAGATAGAATGATAGATAACTGTGATGGGATTCACTGGGCATGAAAACTCATCCTCATACCCCACCAGATGAGGTGGGATATGCAGGAGACATGGACAGAGGATATATTAGAGCTCAGAAAGAGATGAAACAACATGGCCAAATGTGTTTGTATATGCAGGAAAGAACTGGGAGTGGCCACTGCTTCTAACAAAGGGATTGAAATTTTCCTGAAGATTACAAATTAGCATAGATACATATTTTTACTTTGTGGAATCTCACGGAATCACTTAGTTTAGAACAGAAGTAATTATATTGGTATGGTCTTTATTACAACCAGATAATTGATATTACTGATATAAAGGTTACAGTTTATCTGGATTCTTGGTTTTAACATTCACTTTGCTTCCTATGAAGTTTTATACCTGTTGTTTGCTTTGTCTGATAGCAATGATCAATATCTTTAACATTTTTTTTGTTTATTTACATTTATTCTATCAAGATGTTCATTAAAGACATCTCCACAAATGGATGTCTCTTTCAAAGCAATGAGAGCAAAGACAAAATGAATTTGTGTGTGTGTGTCTAGAAATCAAACTAGAACACAAGGAAGAAGCTGAGCGAAATTTTAGACTGAATGAGTATTCGGGCTACAAATAACAAAACCTTTCCAGTTATAAATCACTGGACTCCACAAAATGGTTTGTGAGAAAATTCCTATGTTAGTAGATACTACCTATCTACTGAATATTTTTTGAGGGACAGTATATACACATCTTTTTCCTATAAATTTTCCAAGAAAACACCTTTACTTTCTAATAGACCTCAAAACTGAATTGCTTTACAAATCAGGATAATGCTGTCTGACAGTTTCTCCATTTGGTTCTTAGCATAAACAAGGCTTTGAGGGTGTATTCTAGAAAATTTTTTTGTTTGTTTGCATTTCTGGGCTTTTTATATGTAGTAAAACATTTAGCAATTTTGAATTTTGGAAATAATTACCAATACTTATAATTTCCCCTGTTTGTTCAAAAATAAATTGGGGAAATTGATATTTTTAACAAGCTCTAGATTTACTATATTCATGACTGTACATCCTGCATGTATTGCATCCAACATCCAATGTTGCTTTGACTCTCATGGATGAAGACCCTAAAATCATAAGATTTTTTCAGTAAATGAATACAAGGCTACTAGTTGTTTAAAATTATGCAAACCCACACAAACCCAGAGTTTTAAAAGCTCTTCAGTGTTTTATTTGCTGAAGTTTCAACTTTAAATTGGATGAAATATTTAAGAAAATCTCCTTAGAGAGTCATGTGCAAAAGTTCACATGGAATATTTTATTCCTTTTTCTGGGCTGCTTCCATCTTTTTCCATTAGTTTCTGCTTAAGCAGAACACTCTTTGTACTACAGCCTCTAGCAATAAACCTCTTAACTGTCTCTAAAATCTTCAATATATGATCTTTACTATCCTCATCCATCCTCATTATTCTAATGAGCTGAGTAGGTGGGAAGCTTGTTCTTAAACAGCTGCTGATCAAGTTATCAGCATGCAATTGGTTGTTCCTCTCCATGTTCCTGGGGGAGTTGGGAGAAATCACTTTATTATCTCTCTGGCATCATACAATTCATGTATATTCCCAACAGCAGAGAAACGTGCAACTTAATATATGTTTTTGTGGAATATTTCTTGCCGTACTATAAATTTCTCATGAACAACGATAAAACACTAGTTTAATTGAAATTCTCGGATATCTCGTTGCTGGGTGATGGTAACACATTTTAAAAATTCTGTCCCTGTTTTGTAGGGGGTCCTTGCAATTCTTTCATTCTTAAAATATTTACTGTGTTTCTAGGTCACATACATTTCTTTGTGAATAGGAAGGTTCAGGTAACAGCACACAGCTGATGATATTTTGTACACATCTTCAGCTGACATAGCGCTAATTTGAAGAGATGATAAATAATCAAGAGCTAAAACTGGAGCATCCTCCCACATGAAAGAAGCCAAATCCTACATTTGGTGTCAGCAGTCAGAGCGTCTGTCATAATCCTGATACCAACAATTTCTGGTCTCTCAGCTTTCTTTTGTGATAAATGCATGTGCCAAACCATCCTATTCCTTAATATTAAATTCTTGTGGAAATTCACACAGCGTTTTAGGCCCAAAAGAGCAATGCTGGTGTTCTAGTGACAGATCCTGACCCCAGGAACAAAAAAGGACTTACCAGGCAAAGGCTCCTGATCTGCATAGAGAGCTGGCAGCTCCACACATTTGTCTTCATTAGGGTTGAACCAGCAGTCAAAAGCCAAATACATCTCTTCCTTTGTGCCCGTGTGCTTCATATGCAGTGAATCCAAATGCCATGGGTGTTTTAGCTCACTATGTGGGCCCGTTACCTGAACTTTGTATATTGAGCCAATATCTGCCAGTTTATCCTATGTGAAGAAAAAAGAGAAGATAAATGGATCTCATTCTAATTGTGCCAGATCAAATGTAGTTGACAGATGTATGCAACAGTTGAACAAACTTCAGTAGTTAAAGAAATATGGCAGATTTATAACTGCTACTATTTTTCCCCTTTCTAATCAATACAAAATTGATTTACTAACGTGAATGAGGAGATGGAAAGCTTGAGGTTTGAAATCGGGGAAGGAGTGATGGCAGTCACTGCTGAAATTTGTATACAGAAAAAGGCACAGTGTTCGTATAGACTACACTGATTCAGTAGGCTATTTGCAGGCACAGAGGCTTCAGTCAATTTTAAAAATTTTGGACCCTATTAGAAATATTTCTTACAATATAAAAATGGTGCAATTAACTATCAACTTGAAAGACAATTAATCCGATTTTAACATCCAAGAGATCCTCCCTCCTCACCCTACATCATGTTTTCATTGTGAAGCTGTCCATTAAAATCTTCCTCTTCTTCATTCATGCTTAGATTCATAGAATCATTCAGGTTGGAAAGGACCTCAAGGATCGTCAAGTCCAACTGTCAACCCAACCCCACCCAATCCACTAAACCATGTCCCCAAGCACCACATATACACATTTCTTGAACCCCTCCAGGGATGATGACTCCACCACTTCCCTGGGCAGCCTGTTCTGCTTGAGAAAAAAATCTTCTAGTTCTACTGGGGATAGTACAGCATCTCTATGACATACCATTGCTCGAGTAAGTGAAAGTAAAAGAGGACTTAGATAACTATAATTACGGGTTTTAAACCAATAGTTTTTTTCCTACAAGGAAAAAAGAAGGGAGAAAACAGAAGTTGTCTTCTCCTCTTCCTATTCTCTACATCTCATATTCTTTCCCCTGTTCCTTCATTTCAAATACTGTCCAAATAGTAGAGGTGCATGTGACCTGACTTCAGCCTTTCCTCTCACTGGGTGCTTCCACTTTCATACTGTTTCTTTATATTTACCAGAGGTTCTTGGAAATCACTTGGGAAAACCTTTTGGGTGCTCCTCATTTTGGCTCATGTTTATGGCCTAGGCTAGTCTGTTTAGTTCCTCTTTTATTAAAGAAAAAAAGGAATATCAAAAGCCAGCCAATTATTCCTTTGGCTCAATCATTAAGTTCAATTTACCTGACTCATATGAAGAAACAGGAAACATTTTTTTCATTCACAACTCACTCCAAGATTATTTTCTGATGAACCCCAAAATGAAAAGTAATATCTTTTCACTCACTCTTTGGGCTTTTTGACAGGGTGCTCTTCACTTCTTTTTTTTTTCCCCTTCCTGATTTTCTCTTAGTACCTGCTTCCGTGGTTCCAGCAGTCAATCCTGAAGAAACATCCCTCAGGATGTGGCTTCATGGACATATTTCTCTGACTGTAAAGCTGGCTTGTGAAGTTCCCACTTCCCTGTCTGCCCACTTGCTGCCTTTCCCTCAGTCCCCCCTTATATTTGTTTCTGCAGCTACAGGATGAACCAATCAAGGTTAAAACTGAGGCTGAAATTTCCAATTTTCTCTCAGAGATCAACGATTTCCTCAAAACCCACAAAGGACAACAGAAGGATGGAAGAAGCAGATCAAGAACAGCATACGGAGCAGTCACACTTCCCTTGAATATTTTCGTAGCTTACAACTTTGGGGCTCAGGGATTTCCTGGGCCAGAGGAGGTGCCTGCAGCGTTTACCCTCTGGTCAGTTCCAAATTCAACTGAAGTGGTCTTTCATGGAGAGCAAAACCAGAAAAGCAGAAGATCAACACAGTGCTGGCACGGGGAAGGAATTACAGCTACAAGGGGGGAAGGAAGACCGTTGGGAAAAGAAGCAGACCAGAATTCAGTCAAAGTGGACCTCAGGCGGTTGATAATATTTCAGTTAATGGGCAACAGGAGGAATGGAAGACAAATGATGGAAGGGCAGAAGAACTGAATAAAGAAGAAGAAAACCTGTGGATAAAAGGGAGCTGACGAAGATGAAAAAAAGTGATAATGACAGGCAAAAAAAGAGAGAAACTGTGTAAGAAAAGGCAGTTAGCCCAGTGAAACACGGTGGCAGGCATAAAGAAATTACATGAAAGAGCAAAATGAACTTTCTGTAAGTTTTGACTCATTTATGATTCTTCCTTCTGTGGCATCATCCCCAAAAGGTCTATAGTATCCCATGGCATATTGTGTATGTATTTACAAATTACTTTAGTGAGATGAACAAAACCTGTAAATCAGTACCAGCAGCGTGGCATATGCTGGGATATGCACCAGGGGACCAATTCACCCACTTAAGCATTCTCAGGATGAGACACTGGGAGAATCTGCTCATTCAAAAACTGTTGTTCAAGTGACAGTGTTACTACCTACAAACAAAAATGATGACCTGTGCCAATCTAAACAGAGGACTTAAAAATCAATTTGGTAGCTTAGTTTAAAGGAACTCTTTATCTCAGAATTAAGAGGATTATCGGCTACATGATTCTTGGGCTTTCCTTTCAATAGAGAAAGGTTGAAGTACTTTGATTTGAATTGCTTTTCCTGTAAGTTGAAGTGGCAACTTCTTGTGATTCAGTTTGCCGTAGAAGATGAGAGACAGGCTTATTGGATCCACTTCGTTGCTCAAATCAGATCCAGTGATGTCTATTGTCCAGAGACCTGATGACTTCATGTTGATTTCAGGCAATGTAGGACCAGAAATCGATCTTATACCTTTAAAAATGATCAAAGAGAAGGAGGAAAGATGACAGCGTGAGAGAATGGCATAATATAGCAGGACCATATCCCTTAAAGTACATAAACAAAGCTCTGTTTGCAGGTTATGTTGTATCTATAGCAACAGTTCACTAAGAATAACACATCAATACCTTTATTATACTTTTTTGCCAAGAATTTAACAGCTAATATTCTTTCTGTGTTTAAAATGTAGTTTCAGAGGTATTTTCTTGATGCCAAGGCATTTTCCTTGTCATGTTTGGAAGTAATTACTAAGAGAACATTCAGTCACCTTTTAGAGTCTAATTACTTGTTCTTTAAAAAGCAATCAATGTTACTAAAACCAATTTATCATTTAGAAGCACCAGTCATCTGTAGCATGTAGGCACCTAATGCAAAATGAATAATACCAATGAACTCCACTTGTAACTCAATCCTACCTAGCAATATAACATGTGCTCTAATAGGGTCAGACTGACAGGTAAACCCACAATAAACACACTAAATTATTTGCCAAATTCTCAGAAAATCAATATTACTATCTCCCTCTCTTTTTCTTCATTAATTGCTGCTGTTCTTCGTTTTCATTCTGTTTTAACCATTCTATAGGAAATGAAATTATTTAATGAAAAGGAACAGCTCAGTGAAATGTACTTTCTCAGAAAAAACACGCAACTGAATACTTGTATATCTATCATGGGCACCTAATGTTTCTAAACTGTCTTAATCCCTCTGGGCAAACTTTTGTGGCTCATTCACTTTGCTTGGGATAGTTTTCACAGGATTGAAGGAAGGAATCTTTTCTACTAGTTCTAAATGACCAAAGGTCCTGCTGTAAGTGCTCTTTTGAGAAATTCATCCAGGTTTAGATTTGCACAACCTGTGGTGGAGTAGGCTTGAAATGGGCAGAAACTGAGCATATCACAACTGTTGCTTCGTGCTGTGGAATAATACCACAGGTAAAGACGAGGCTCATTTCACTGAAGTAGCTTTTCACTGGATTTCAAATGAGATCCTAAGCTATCTGAAAGTAGTGCATAAAACTTAATGGTTATCCTCATGAGGCATACATCCCATATGGTTTTCAATCTTTCAATGCAATGTGTTCAATTTAATTCAGTAGGTAAGTATTCTGTACACAACACATTGACAGGCTGGAATTTTATTAACTTTGATATTACCAGGTGAGGTTTTGCTGTAATAGTAAGATCAAACTGAAAATTCACATTTTCTAGTAAAAGAAAGATACTATAGAGATCTGGAAGAGCTGTAGACAAATTTTATATATATATATATATAAACAGGCAGGCCAAGAGCTTACCAGTTGTCTTAATCTCACAAACAGTCTCACATAACCCAAGATGAGTATCAAGCCAGTTCCACCACAGGAAGACCCATTCTTTGTCTGAGTCTTGTGATTCCTTGACTGTTACCATCTTGAGGTACATCCCAGCCCCATAGCCTTCTCCATCATGTCCTATGACCACTTTGTGCAAATGACTCAGAGAAACAGCTTCCACCAAAAATGAATCCACCTGCAAAAAAAGGGAAATCCTTAATAAAACAGAGTTTGGAACCAAATATATTTGAACTTCAGAGAACTTGCAGTCCTGGATTCAACTGAGGATTTTAAATTTGTGTCTGGTTTTTTGTAGCTCTGAATCTAAGAAAGCACACACTGATTGTACCCCACATTCATCATTAACAATGCATTTTGTATTCATTTGATCTTCAGACAATATGCACCATTTCATATTACAACCAAATACTTATACATCAACCTTCTGACAGGTAAATAGTTATGACAAGATTTTGGTTCTAATAAAATTCCTATCTTTCAGGGTACTTCGGGTTTATAAAATTTATCATGCAAACCTAGATATATGGAAATAGTCCTAAAGAAAAGTCATGAATCTAAACAGCGTGTGTTCACTCCAAGATAGCTGCTTCTCCAATAGTCAGAGAAGACTGTCTTTTTATTTTTCTTACAAAATGAAAATAATTTTGGAAACAGCAATTGGGGAAAAGAGTTAACAGTAGAATGGAGGAAGATGAAGGTGGAGAACAATTTGAGAAGAGAGATGGGAAGGGAAGCAGAATGGAGAAGGCAGAGTAAGAAAAAAGAGAAGTAAACAGAGGCACCAGTGGATGAGAATAGGAACAAACACAAGATAAGGAAAAATGTGAGATGTAAAGAAAGAAACTATATGCCCCACTAAATTCTTGCTTGTTTTGTAAGAAAGCCAGGTGTTCTGCATATGGCCCAGCCTAGGGCCAGATGAACCTGATGGTAGCTTGTAAAGGTAAACAAGGTTATGAAAAACTGGAGTTTAAACAAGTGTCTAGGATCGTAATTAACACCATTAGCCCAACAAAACATTAATTCAGTAGAAGGAACTTACTAAACTGGATATCAGGACAATTAAATAAGAAGTCCTATGTGTTGTCCCTGTTACCTTTTAAATAAAAATCTTGGAGAAATTATATTTTCTGCTACTAGTGTTAAAAGTACTTCCATATGACAATAACATTGATTTTTTTTCCTAAGAATAGTCAGGACCCAACAGCTGGATTGTAAGCAGAAATCATTAACTTTTTTAATTAAGACATTTAAGGAAATAAATCTGTGCATGAAGGTAAATTAAAGTAATTATTGTACAGTGCTATCTTCTGTGTATAGGCATAGCCCCAAGATATATGCAGAAATGAAATTTAGATATTGCCTCAGTTTGTTACTGGTTCCACTTTTGCCCTACCAAGTGCTGTGGTAATTGTCTCATGAAATAATTTCACAGAAATCTAAGACTCTCCTTGACAATGTACATCTTGGTAGTGAGCTTTTTCAAACTTCAGGATTCAGTGAGGGAACTTCTCATAAGAAAGCTTAATACACAAGAGAAGAATTTTCTTGTTATTGGTCATATAGAAACATTGCCATTGTGTGGGTTCTCTTGTCTAAGTAGAATTCTTAACTCTTGTATAAACTTACTGCCTAGACACGGAGTTAATGTTTCATGTGGGATTGTGTTTACAGAAACATCATTGATTGCAAAAAGTCTCACAGCAACTTCTGTAACTTATTTTGAAACCCCAATTTACAATTCTTTGCTACCTGTGCTGCCTTTTATTTGGAACAGAAGCAAGAAACATGATCACAGAGGTTGTCCCCAGGAATCTGCTTTCTACGTGCTCATGTCAAGCCTTTATTATCATGTGGGGATGTTGTACAGGAAGGAAAAAACACTGGCATTGGTCTACCGTGAATATCTAGAAGATAAATTCTGTTTCCAAGGTTTTGCCCATCCGTACGAAGATTTATTCTGAGCAGGAATTAATTGACAATGCAGTACTAACCCATGCACATACAATACAGCATTTTGGGTGCCATTACCTTATTCCGTTGAAATTTTCTTCCTTTTCCTAAGGATGAATGAAGTTTCCTCACACCTGTGTCCCCTCTTTCGCCATAGAGAGTGATATAAACATTTGCAAAAGTTTCTGCTCCCCAGTTGTCACCAATATGTACAGAGACAACATACTTATAGACTGCACAAAAATTAAAAAAAGAAAAAAGTTTAAATAAACCTGATTAGGTACAAAGGGTACCTAAATGAAAACAGCAACACAGGGTATTTATTGAGATTGGATTTTTTTCTGAGAAAGATCACTATATTACGTATGTATTCATACACATACAAAAAGAATAACCAAAATTTTTCCAATATCATTTTTAATGTACAGTCCTGGTGAGTTAACATTTAACTAACATAATGCTATGGTTTATTTTAAGGTTGTGAATAGGTTTGAGGTATTCAGGGACCAGAACTTGTGGAACTTTAGTTTAGAAAGGCAGTCATGTCTCTCATTATTTTTATCTCGTGTGTAACTGCTAGATTTTTGAACAAATACAGTACTTCTACAGATCTTCACATTCCAAGTGCATCTCTGAATACACATGGAAACTCTCAGCAGGTCAAAAAATAGTCCTTCGGGAAAAACAAAAAACTTTTTTGTACAATGAGGATTACTTCTGATACTTGTGTTAGTAGCTAAAGCGATTACAAGCTAAGTAATTCAATAGTAAACCTACTACAAATCATTTCCATGGCCTTGAACATGTGCTTTATCTTTAAAAAGTATAACTCTATTGTTCAGTTTTGCCTACTTAGAATCATACAGAACATCTAGCAACTGTGAAACCCAATATGGGACTTAACTGCAAAATTAAAATTTCTTAAGTGATCTCAATTTTCACAGTGCATATTTGAAGGCAGTTGCAATAGAGCCACTGAAGATATCAAATTCAGACAAAGTCCTGTATTACACCTGTGGCAAGAGGTTAGTTTACATTGTTTATATCTTCTTACTGATTTTACCTGGTAAAGTTTTCTGGTCCTCATTGACTGCAGGGAACTCTTTCACCAGCTCCTTGTCTTCTCTGTTACGAGAGAGCCAGCACTCGCAGTCGAAGTTCAGTTCTTGTTTTGTATGTAGCTCTTCTAAATGAAAAGACTTCAAATGCCAACCCTCAAAGCCTGGCACATCATCACAGCTGACCCGAATCTTGTACACATCTCCCAGATCTCCAGTCTCAACCTGCAACAAATATCGTGAGGAAGACTGTACTGATCAGGGCTGGTTCACTTACAGAGGTTTTCCCAAACACTGTGGGATTCCCAAAATTAACATTAACCAATGCAAAAGCTGAATGGGAGGCTGGAATAAGTGTGATGAGGGAATCAATCCTTTTTTTCATGGTATGATCATGGACAAGATTATCTCCCCTATTTTCCTCTGTTCCCCTATTAGTATTGTGAGCATGGTACTGTACCATTAGAGTGAGTAATGGTTAAAATTAGAAACATCTGTGCATTTAAGCTCTTTAGGCAAAAGTTAACATGTAAAGCTTTGACCCTACTGGATAGGAGAGCGTTAGCTTACAACTGAAGGTTCTGATACAAGCGGTCAAGGGAGGTATTAAAATTAATAGTAATTACCATGAGCCTAGAAAGTTTTAACTAAATTCTCATTTGCAAAATGATTGGATTTTGAACGTGAAATTACTTTATAAGCAATTCTTTGGAAAAGAGAAGGGATACCTGTGCATAAAAGTAAATCATGAATGTTACAGAAATAACTCTGTACAACACCACAGCCTTGTTCCCACACTTCATATGGGAAATTCAATATCAGGTTGCTGATTGTGGGCTTCTGTGAGATCTGGTTACGCTAGACAACCCAGGGCTCTGGGAACTGAGCTGATCAAACTGCATCAAGCACTAATGATCTGCATGATATTAACCACTGCATGGTCAGTCTTCCGAACACCTGGATGGGGAGTGCTCAGCCTTTCACTGGGAAACTGCAAGAAAGACAGGGTGAGAAGTGATTTTCCTGTGAAATGAGACAGAACTACTATTTTAAAAAATTAACTGTAATTTTTAAGGTGGATCAAAACAGAAAATGTTGCCAGTAGCCTTGTTCTTCTCTCATTTCTAGTTTTTTTTTTCCCCAGACCAGTCACAACATAAGCTTTGATGACCATTGCCAGGACATAAATCCTCTGTGCACCCAGTAGCATCACAGTAAGAAACTGAATTTAGTCTTACACAACCGTGCCCTGGAACCAGCAGCACCACCAGCAGACTGGCTCTGAAAACAGTGTACAGAGCTCCTATTAATTTATTCTGCTTCTCAACAGACCTCTGCACTTGACAGCCCTTCCTTGCTTACCTAGCTTGCTTAAAGCTAATTCATGTGCCTTTGCACAGGGACACATACCTGCAGGGAAGTATCAGCTACCTTACTCTTAGCAGGGAGGAACCATATAAGAAGTGTGGTTTTGTCATTTTGGGAGAGAGTTGGGCACCCTCATTAGTAACTGTTATGCAGACAAGAAATAGTAAAAGATCAGAATATGAAGAGGAACAGGTAACTGAAAATAAAGCAACCTGCCAAAATAATTTCAGCTTAAATTGTTGATGATGTAAAACTTATGAAAAGAAGCCTATGGTAGGAAAGAATGGCACTCAGTTACCTAAAAGATCCCTTCCAGTCTGAATTTCTTAAGGTAAGTGTTATAAGTGGTTGCCACGCCACTCCTACAAAATTTCCATATTCAAGGCATTTTTCTTTAAGGACCAGGGGAGGAATCCTTCCCACTGTCTATATAAGAGCCCTGAGGCTGCAGGGAATCTCTCAGAGCCTGAACTGTAACCCCACAGTACCCACAAGAGCCACACAGCAGAACTCAAGGCTGTCCCAGACCGTGATGTGCAGGTGAGGGGGGGTTATCCCTCCTGCATCTACCACCACCTCACAGAGTCCTGACCTGGTCTCCACTGCTACACCATGACAAGGGAAATACATGGGCAGAATTCCATGTCAAGAGTTTTTCATTCAAGCCGTGTGTGCTGCAAAGGATATCATTAGCTATATATATAGCTATATATCCACTATGGTGGATTGTGGTCTAGTTCTCCTAAAATACGCATTCATCTCTTATTAAACTTAACAGGAATTTTTGGGGTTCATTGAGAGGAGAGTGCAAAGGTTCTTCAACCATCTAAACTACAGTTCCTTCACAGGCAGCAAACTCATTGTTGCTTCTCTTTCAGAATCAGACTATTAACTTGTAAAACTACTGTCTGCAGATTTTTTTTCTTATAGAGGGACCTCATGACTGCATTACATAGCAACTCCAAACGCTGTGCATGACTTATTCCATAGAGCTCTCTGGTTTGGAGTTACAACATTATAGAACTTGGTTATTTTTATATGACAGGGCAAGCTGTACCTCTCATTTTACTCTGCCTTCTGCTACCCGAATTTGAAATTCTCTGGGCTTCTAAACTGTCAGAGAGATGTGCTATAATCCTTGTAGGAAATGCACAGAGGAGATATATAGGAAAATAAGTTCAGAATACAGGACAGACTATTTAAAAGCCACTATTTTTCCTCTTGTTTCTAGAATCACAATTTCAATTAATTCCATGACTGCCTTTGAACCAGCTAGCACTAGTGATCACACTGTCTATGATCCATGGATTTAAACAACATCAACTATTTTCAGCTGAGTGCAATAGATACCTCCCTTGATTTAATGGGTTTTGTTTTTTTTACCCCCACAGTTTGGCCATTATTGGCCTTTCTGTTCCTCTTCATCACTGTAAGAGAGCATTGCCATTACATCATTCTTGTAATCCTTTTCTGAGCAATTTAATACAGTTTCCCTTTGGAATATGATATCCTATCTTTGATCCTATTATGGCTTTTTCCCTCCATCGATGCCTACTAATTGATGTGACATGACCTTCAAAGCAGAGACAGACAATCCATCATAAAGTATATATCCAGTGAACACCCTCTTTTTAAGTTTGCAGGATGTTTACAAGAGGACACTTTACCTTGTTTTTTATTCATCATTATGATTTCCTAACTAATTTTTCCACATTTATTTCTTCTGAACAGCTTTATGTAATATTCAGTACCTGAAATCTGGGCTGAGTTGGATGTGATTTGTCATATACTAAACAACACAGAATTTCTTCCATTACATGGAGCATATCTCTTATAATCAAGAGGATGAAAGCCACTGGGGTTTTGAAGCTCTCAGAGACAGGTAAGTGATGAAGATGATAAGAGAACTTCACAATATTTTAAATATTTTCCTTTTTGACTCACACAGGACTTCTCCAAATATATCACATTTAACATAATTTAAAAAAACTTAGTGCACATTTAAATTAAATTCTTTATCACTTCCCTGAAAAAAAAAAGTAAACAAACCCCAAACCAGAAAAAAACCCCATAAATTATTGTAGTTAAAAGTGTGTGGTCAAAGCATCCAAACAGATTTCTTTCAGGAACTCCAGAAATCCTGCTAGTTGTTGTTTGGAGCATCATCTCATACTGTGGAAGACACATGGAGTATTGCATTATGTTTCGTGCCCTGCTATCTTCCATGCTCGAACTCCCAGCAGATTCAATTGACACGTTCATCTATTTCTCAATTTAGACATCTAAGGTGTTCTAATTAAATTTATTCTTATTTAAGCAGCTTCACCCATGGTACTACAGATGCCTGAGAGCACTGAAGCCCAACAACTGATAGCATGCTGCTGGTTTATCTCTTTTAACAATTTATTCTTTACGCTTGCTATGTGCCATTAAACTACACCTGTTCTTCCATAGGAGTTGGTTAGAAATATTTTGGATCAAATAGTCATTCTGAATACAAGACGCATCTCTGCATATATTTGTTGGAGAGCACCTGGAAAAATCAGGAATTTACATGCCTTCCTGTCCTCTGTGTGCAATAAATGTATCTCTGAGATCAAAATTAAACCCATTGCTTCAAAACAACGTGAACTGCTTACAGCACATAACCTGTTGTTCTTTTTACTGCACTATATTACTAGGGACATTTGTCTAGAACCAGGATCTTGGCAGGGGGCAGGGGTGTGGGTGTTAAAAATTCATTTACTCCTGCTGGCTGGAAAGCTGAATTCGCAGCTTGTCCTCCTTCTGATATCATGCTCATGCCTCCAGCCTGCTGCCACAGCGGGAGAACATGAGCAGAGCTTCTGCGTTCTTCTGAACAGCCCCATTACGAACAAAGAAAAGGAGAGTGAACAGGAACTGGTTTTGTTAGCTGAACCACCTAGAGAAGATATGAAGGCACTTTTGGAGATATCCCTGAATCCCCAAATGCTCCGTTATTTCAGACTTGCTATTCGGATTTCCTTAGAATGCCACAAAAACTGTAAAGCACTGGAAGCAAGGTGGCAAAGAGACAAAATTTCATGCACAGCAAACAATGCTCAAATAGTATTAACTTCTTCATACAAAGCAACAAAAACAAGGACACAAAGAGCTAAAGGGAAAATATAGGCACTAACCCAAAGTCAATCCAAAGTATGAACAAGCATTTTGAAAGCCATTGGGGTGGGATCCCAGTGCGACGGACATGGTACCTGGGATGGTGGGCTAGGAGGGACAACCACGACTGACACATAACAATACTAAATTCTCCCAGCATGACACTCAGTCATTGAGATTAGGCAATCTTAACAAGGAATGCATGCCATTTGGAAAATCACCAACAAGCTGGATGGAGCAGAGGTCTGCTTTATGGAACGACGCTTGCCAAAATGCAGCCAGCTGCTGTGGTTGCTCCACACAGAGATTCTGCCTCTATTGACCTCTTCATTTTATGTCAATGGCTTAGGAGGCTCCTTTCATTGCTTGGTGTGTTTCCTGTCTGTTTTCTGATAAACAGCTGCTTTCTTGTCTTTAACAAGTGCCATCTATCTTTTCATTTACTCCCTGTAAGGTTCCTAAATTGTTTGATCTTGTTATTTAAATTAAAAAATCAGCCTGGATCATGTCATGATGATGAAGCTTTGACAACATTTTCTAAACGTAGTTTTGCCACTGTTTTCAGATTATTTATTGCAGCCATTGAAAAGTATTTCTGGGCTTTATAAGACTGCCTTGAATTGTAAACTATTTCTCTCATCTCACTGGCTAGAAGCTGCATTTCATGCCAATCAACAGAATTTGCAGTGACTTAGCCTAAAAAACCAGGACAGAATTTGAACATTAAAAAGATGCCTCAGATGAATCCTTCCAAAGCAGCAGGATGCATGTCAGGTGTAGAGGTAGTCAGGACTGTGTTAGGGTTGATTTTAGTATTGGCCATGTATTTGCTATGGCTTCAGGGTTCATCACACTTTGATATGCGTGAATGCTTTCTCCTGTGATTTATGATTATCCAGAAAAATCCTCTGCCTGCTGGCCTGAGAGACAGAACTATTGTAGGGGAGAATGGAGACTGCTTTGCAGAGACTGAAATAAAGGAAAGAAAATCCCACTTATGTCCTCCAGGAATACTGCCCAATCCTTCATCTTCTGCCTTCTCAAATAATTGTATATTGCCTTTTGTATAAACTGCAACTCAGGAATCTTTACAGAATTAGAAAAAATGCAAGACAAGCTGAGAAATGCAATAAATTACACAAAAGGGACCATTTTTCTCCATGAAAATTCAAAGAGAACACTGCAGCTGCCTGTAGACGAACAGGACTACCAGCAGAAGATGACCCAAGATCTAAAGTTATATCCTTTCATCTTCGTAAATAAATACATCATTTGTACTAGCCAAGCTAACATTCCCTAAATATTCAGATATCTTCTGACTAGAGAGGAATGTCATGATAAGGTCTGTGCAGTACTGTATGTTGATGACTTACAATGAATTCATCTGTCGCTCTGGGTAGAAAGCACATGTATCCTGGGGTTTGTGAAGAAAGGAGAAGCTCATCGCTTTTGCCCTTTGAGCCATAAATCACAAGGGTCCTTTTACAATCTTGTGACTCTGGGGAATCTCCATCTGTTTTAACCTGCACTCTCCACTGTTGAGCTAAAGAATACAAAACCAGCACATTTTTAGTACCAATGGCAGAGATTAATGGGTGTTTTTGTTATTATTACGACAAAGAATTTAAAGGTTACTATGAACTTATAACACATTTTATAAAAAATAAACAGACATTGCTTCCCTTGAAGATAAGTATACTTTAAATAAGACTTGATAAACATAAGACAACTGTTGAAGTGTATATGCAAGCAGAAATCAACACCAAGGAAGCAGGAAAAGGAATATTTGGGTAGGTTTTTGCATTCTTTATAATAACATAGTTGCTTTAATTGCAGTGATTAACTTATTATATTTCTGTTCTTAAAGTGTTCATATGTAACTTGAAAAAGAAAACCTAACATTTTGAAAGGCATGTATGTGATCCATTTGTAAGAACTGCTGGCTGATACACAACTAGTTAAGCAATTAAACTTAAATCTATTTTCCCAGATTTTTTTTAACCTAATTGTCATGTTCAGTCTGCTCCTTTGTCAGATCAGATCATTCGTTAAGGTTGAATACAAAATTTTGGGAATTTCAGATGTTGGCACGGACCTCAGCTCATGGCTTGGGCATTTCAGAGGTTCTTTTTGGTAGGTGACCTGTACTCATAACAACATTTAAAGTCCAGAATGCAACCAAGAAGCTACAGAAAACCATTCCAGGTGTGAAAAAAATACTGTCTTAGATGGACAGTAGAGATTAGAAAGTTACTTAACTGCTCGAATGTGAATCTTCACCTGAATTCAGATTAATTAGTTCTAGAAAAGACACTTGATCCCGCATGGCAAAGGGAACTTCACAGTGGAAGGAAACCAGAAGCCTATCCTTAGACTGTGACAAAATAAATTTTAGACTCGTTTAATTCAGAAATAAATTGGATGCGATTCTTTTTCTTACAGTACTGTGTACTTCTTTCATACCTTTTGTTTTCTTACACCTGTTTGGAGATGGAGATTGAGTGAAAACCTGATCTCGTTCTCTCGATTTATGATTTTTCCCCTGTTTTTCACATTGTTTTCTTTAGCCATTTCTGGTTCTCCCCTTGTTATAGAAGCTTTTTCTGCATTACCTCTGACTGTTCCCTCACACTTCTGGGCTCAGCTACAAAGCAGCAGGCAAATCCACATCTCTCAGTCAGTCTGCTGAGTAACACACCAGCTGAAAGCATCCTTCCATCTGAACTCTTTTTGAGGTCATTTCCAGGAACGAGTCAGATGTAGTAAGTGGGAGACCCACACTTTGCCCAATGAGAAGCTTTTGTTGTTTGATATATGTGCCAGCTTTGAATTTCATCTCCTTGTGCCAGGTTGCAATGTGGTACCCTTCAGGGTGTCACACTTGGTGAAGTCCAGCATCGTTTGAGCTTCTGCTGTTCCTGAGCACTCCAAAGGTTTATGAGCAGATTCTTTTTTTTTTTTTTACAAAGACTCCCAGCATAGCCCTGAACCTCTTATCCTCTCCAACCACGCCCCATTTTGAAGGCTGTCCCAGGAACACAGCAGAGGGGAAATTAAAATAATTTTGCATTACTGTTTCCCAGGCAAGTTGTTTTTGGTTTTTTTTGGTTTTGTTTTGTTT
>NW_010116833.1:0-909 GCF_000699245.1 Pterocles gutturalis
TTTCAAAGGCAGCACGTGAAGGGAAAAAGCAGCTAAGTTCACCTTTAAGGATTTATTATCATTTCTCTCGAGCAAGTATTTACTGGGGGTATTTCTCTGAGGGAATGACTGTCGATTATAAAAAATAAAATAAAATAATAAAAAAAAAAAAGCACAACCCTCTCTCCTGAAGCCGGTAACCTTGCAGAGTGATGGATTGTCTTGCTGCAAGTGGAGGTAGGGAGAAATGGAGAAGGAGAGGAAGAAATGTAGATACCGTAGTATACTCCAGGGGGTCGGGAAAGGGATATGAATTATTAAGTAAAATTAATAATTGAAATAATTAACAGCTGCAAGAGATTTTTTTGTCCATCCTCCACATAATAGAGTAGCAATGTTGAGTATCAAGCTGGAGTAACCACTGGTAATTTGATGTTAATTAATTCATTGGCTCAGCATTCCCAGCGTTTATGGGTGTTTTCTTTCCTTATAAATATATTAATAAGTTTAAGTAATTCTACAAAGTAATGTCAAGAAAAAAAAAAAGTCCTAGCAAATGGCAAGTCATTTATTTTTGATCAGTAATTAAAATGGCTTTTTCCCCCCCATCATGCATGTACATCAGAGGAAAATGGCTTTGTTCTGACGAGCTTCTAATTTTTATTCTTCTTCCTCTGATACGAATCGATAACATTTGTCGTTTGGGGGCCAGACCACTGCGCTCTCCGCATTGTGATTGCATTTAATTTTTTTTTTTTTCCTTGTGGGCTTTTGGAGTTTGTTGTTGGGTCTCCTGAAGACCAGAGGTTTTCCTTCCCCTGGCCCCATAGCTCTGACTCCCCCCTTGGATCATTTCAGAGGGGCTGGAGAGAAGGCTCCAAAAGATGTAGTAGCGGTGGTGGCTTCTGCTTGGGGCAGATAAATTTTGGT
>NW_010116833.1:940-3704 GCF_000699245.1 Pterocles gutturalis
GGGTGATGGCTGTGCTTAGGAGGGGCCAAACCCCTCTGAAAGCCTTGCTGGGAGGTAGATCCACCTGGAGGTAGATCCATCAGCAGATACATGGGGTGCAGGGGGGTTTATTGCAACCCCAAGTGCTCCACAACGGGGTCGGATGAGTGGGATGCAGAGGGATGCTTAAAGCTTGGGTGTGTCTGGGAGGGGGAAGAGATGCTCTGCTGACCTTCAGCTTCCTCTTTGGCACTGGGAGGACCCTAAATGTCCCCGTTTTGAAGAGTGAAGCTGTCAAAAACCTGTCCCTGGGTCCTGGTGTCTCCCGCTCGTATACATCTTACAGCGGCTCGTTTGGTGTGGTCCCGTTAATTCTTTGCTCAGGAAAGGCTTGGTCTGATGAAGTCTTCCTGGGTTGTTGGAGCTTGACAACCTCTCGGGAGGACCAAGGAGCCCTCCTGGGGGTCAAAGCGACACCAGCAATGCTGAGCCCATGGTCCAAGTGATGGCAGGCACTGCAGGTGGGCATCCCTGTGGGTGAGGCTTTGCTAGATCCAGGTTTTTGTGGGTTTTAAGGCTCTTCCCATGGGAGCAAACACTGGTGTAGGTCACCGAGTGGAGAGGAAAAATTGGGGGGGCATGAGGGAAGGAAGGGAACAGGGAGCGGTTGGTAAAAGGAGATGGAAAAAGAGCAGTGATGTGGGTTTTATTCCTTGGGCTGGGCTCAGAGGCATCATCCCCTTTCTGAGTTCATATGGGGCTCTGGACTAAAAAAAGCCATTTTCCACAAAACAGCTGAAAGAAGGGGTTTTCCATGGGCTGAGAGCCCCAAATGCAGTCCCAGGCCATGCTGCTGGAAGCAAATTCCCTTTCAGAGCCGAGGCAGCAGAGGTGATGCCCTCTGTGCCATGCTTTGCTTTCCACCTGGGGAAACTGAGGCCAGCAGCAGACTCCTGCACATTTCTCCCACTCAGGGATTTGCCCTATATTTAATTTTTTTTTCCTGACCGCTTTAGTGACTCTGTAAACGTTGCAGAAGGCTTTTTGTGTATTTTTATTTCCCTTTCCTGCTAGATGAAGTGGGTTTAGTTTTTATTGAATCAGTTTCCTCCGAGGATAGAGGTTGCGAGTGGATAAAACCTCTTTCAATCCCATAAAAATGCCGTCAGGGGATTCACTTAAATTTATTTAATCCTGTGCACTTTATCGCGGTCACTTCATCATGGCAGGTAAGTGGATGCTAATGGATCCCTTCTTTTTATGACCTGCAGCCTCCTGGAATGAGATCCCCCCACTGCAAATCTCTCGTTTGTGGTTGGCATTTTATCTTCTTTCTTTTATTTGATTAGCAGAGGGGGGAGCGAGAGGCAGAGGCAGGGTATTAAGGCCAGGAGAGCTCTAATCTGCTCTGACCTTCTGGGTAGCACCAGCCCAAATTGCACCTGGAGGAGATGCTCGGTGAATGTCAGGACGTGAAATCCTCCCTCCCATCCGATCTCGGCAATCCGAGGTCGTGTTGCCAAAAATACGGAAAGCTTGTACTCCTCTCTGCGTAGGCGATGAGTCAGAGTTGATGTGAATATGCCTCTTCTGATGGCCTGATTCACCGTCCTCCCAACCCGACAGGCCCTCTGCATTGGAACGCTGAACTTCATTGTCACAAAACCATTTTGTTTTATAAAGTCGAAGTGTTTGGATGCTTTCAGGTGAAGGTTGTTGAATTGCCTGCTCCGTTAATGCTTTTAAAACCCGGAGATTTCTTCCTTTAGTGTCACAATTCCGCTTTTTTTTTTTTTTTTTTTTTTTTTTCCATGAACCTGCTGTAGTATTTAGTTTCAGCTGCTAAATCTGAAGCACTTGTCCTGCCTGACCTCTGAACCTGGGTTTGTCTGCTGGGGCTCAAAGCTGCGGGATGCTGCCCCCATAACCGTGTGGTCCAGGGTCCCCCCCAGAGCTCCAGCACCTTGGCTTGGAGAGGGAGAGCTGCGGTGGGTGTCCTCGTGATGCTCCTGAATCCTTCCCCAGCGGGAAAATATATCTGGCCAGGTTCAGCATCATGCCAGTGATGACGGATGAAAAATCAGACTGTCTCAGGCTTTGGTGAACCTGTAGGTTTTGTGCTTTGGGACATCACCGTGGTGTCCCCAAGGGCAGCAGAAAGGACTTGTGCCCTTTGCAGATCTGTCCCAGAGCACAGAAAGGCAGCATCAGGCAGTAGTTGAGTGTGTTGCAAGGTCTTATCTCTAGCAAAGCCTTAGCTGGGGGCTATAATGGAGAGTTTTTCGTCAGCAAAATGTCCTTTTGCACCCAAACCGGTCCTAACTCCAGAATGCTCTGCAAAGAAAAAAAACCAAGCTTGGTGTGGGGAAAATTAATCTACCCAGACTCTGGTTGTTGGTAGCATGGAAGGAGTGGTGTGCGCTGATCCCCGAAAGGATTTACTGCCTCTTGGGAGGGATCCCCCCACGCCAGAGCATCCCTCGGCACGCGCTCCCCTCCCAGTGCCTCCCCGGGCAGGGGGAGGCTGGGGTCAGGGTGTTAATGAGAAAACTAAATAATCTGGAAATGCAAAAGCCATGGGTTGAAAAAACAGAGGGTGGTATTTGAATTATTAAGGAGCCCTATCGCTGCTTGCTGCTGAGAGAGAGAGGGGAAGGGAGGGGGTATCGGTGTTTGGGAAGTCCAATTATTTCTGAACTGTAGACAGTCTTATTAACTTGGGCAGAAAATTAATTAGTCTAATTAGAAAAGCTCATTGGAATTTGGTGAGGAGTTACTGGGGGAG
>NW_010116833.1:3735-3967 GCF_000699245.1 Pterocles gutturalis
GGTTGTGGGCCGCAGACAACAGCCGTTGGAGGGAGCGACAGGACAGAGGGAAACACGAGTGATGGGGGAGCTGGTCAGATTAATGGGAGCGAAGGAAGCCCAGGAAGGGATGGGAGAGAGGCACAAAGATTTATTTTTGTAGTCTTATTGGTCTAAATCTGGCAAATTTTTTTTTAAAACATGACTATTCCAATATGCACACACTCATATATATACGCACACACACATATAT
>NW_010116834.1:0-15115 GCF_000699245.1 Pterocles gutturalis
CCCCCCCCAGAGGTTTGGTCCCAACGGGACTGGGGCTGTCTCCACTGGCATCACTTTCCTCTGTGTGACCGGGCGAGATTCCCCCAGCTTCAGCCGTGCCTGATGTGAGCCGTTCCCCCTTTTGAAATGGCATAGGGAGGCTGGTCCGGTGTGAGAGGGTCTCTGTCACAGCACGGGGACCTCCATTCACTGGACAAGACGCTCACAGCTCCTTGTTACACCCTTCTGACTACAGCCCTCATGGGTGGTGACACCAATGTGTCATCGCAGCCTTGTGTTGCTCGTTCAGCAGTTTGCAGGCCGGCAAAGGTTGGGTTTATTTGAACTTATAGTTGTTTCAGTGGTCATTCAGTTTTATTGGTCCGCTTGCTGTGAGGAAATGACCCTCTGCTTTTTTTCCCCGCAGCAGTTTGGAACGTGGCACTTAATCATCCCTGAAGGTCTGGAACAGATGCAGTGATGTTCCAATAGAGCAGTTACAAGACCTTGACTGTCAGTTATTGATTTGTTTCCTCCCTTTGCTTGCCAGCAGCAGCTGGCTGAATTTGTGTGGGAAGGATTGAAGGAGAGTCTGTTTCTGCTTTCTAGAGCGAAATATTTGGTACTTGGAGTTAGAATAAAATGTTTTTTTCTTTTTGGGAGGAGATTGCTAATGAGTCCAGTTTCCTTTGTGTGTTTTGGAAGAGCAGAACAGCAGAAGCAATAAGCAGGAGACCGCAACACATTTTGACTTCCTTTTTCTTCTTTAGGATGGGATGCGTTGTATAATGTCAGTGGAGCTTGTCAGCTCTGTGAGAACTCACCTCCTTCTTGTGTGTTTTTCTGCCCGCTAAGAACTGGAACGATCAGGACCACCTCGCCTTTGTGCAGAGCCACCTCTCGGATATGCTGGAACTGCTGCTGGAGCCGGAGCAGCTCACCACCTCCTCCCATTCCACCCATGGTAGCTTGGTGTCCTACGAAGCTGTCTGTGCCCTTAGCTTTCTTATTGAAGGGACCATGAACAAATCCAGGGGGGTCCGTCCTCTGCACGAGCTTGCCCTCTGGCAGCCCTGTCACGAGCACAACGGCTACTCCAAGGTCTCCAAAGCCTTCTCTTTCTCCAAGCTAGAGAACTGGCTGCGGTCTTGCCTCACGACAAACCCTTTTGGAATGACTGCCTGCCTCAAGTCCGGGAGGAAACTCGCGTGGGCGCAGCAAGGTATCTACAGGCCTTGCCTTTGTTTGTACAATTAACTTTTGCGTCTCGGTTTCTCTTGCTGACCAAGGATCTGGCAGTGGCATGGGGGCTTGCCTACTATTCTTCCTGCTGTCAGTGGAGATGGGGAGAGTGCCAGCTTAGAGGAGAGTCTGGGGGACTAGAGGGTGCTGCATGACACCTGTGTGTATTTTTCCAGTCCTTGGAGCACTTTTGTGAGCAAACATTAGTGACTTTCTTTTCCAAGGCCCCCTTGAATGAGGTCAGTGTCGCTATCCTCATTATTCGAGTACAGCTGGACGCAGAATAGATAATGTGATGTGTTTGTGGTAAAGCTGGGAACTGGTCTAAGTTTTCTTGCCTTGAATCGCATCTTCTCACCTGCGAGGACACAGCAGTGGAGCCAAGGCACCTTCCGCCTCAGGAGAAGAAAATTCAGATTCAAGTTTTGTTTCTTCTGACTGCACAGTAGTAAGAGTGACGGTGCGTTAGGTGGGCCAGCAAGGTTGCTTGAGGATTGTACTGTAGAGGGAGCATTTCTCTGTCTTAAAATGTGCAGTTCCTGCTTTCAACATAAAACGTGCCCTAAGGATCTTCCTGCCAACCTAAGTCCTGTGTTCAGGAACAGACTTCTGGAAATGGAGCTGCCTAGGTCAGGGCTCTCTGTAGCTTGTGGAAGGCTTTGTCTGCCCCTGAATAATCTTGAAGTGTTTTTGATCCTTCAATGTGCCCCGACTTCTGGAGCTTTTGACTGCTACATGCTGCTGACCTGCCCAAAAGGCGTCAGTGGATGGTATGATGTGTGTGAAATGATGTAATTTGATGGTACCATCCCTCAGGTTTTGGGCTGATTATTTTCTTGAGGGACTTTTGAGTGATGCAGACAGGGAACCATCATGTCTCTGTCTCTGTAGGAATCATGTATAGTGTTTTTGTATGTGGATTTGTTTTGTTTTTTTAATTTTAAATGCATTGGTTAACTTTATTTTGCAGTTGAAGGAACAACCAGGAGAGCAAAGATTGCCTGCAACACTCGTGTGGTGCCTGAGGTGTTCCCCATGGTGATAATGAGCCAGGTGTACAAGCAGACCCTGGCCAAGAGCTCGGACACCCTGGTGGGGGCTCACGTAAGAATTTATCGCTGCAACGAGTCCTTCATTTATCTCCTCTCTCCTCTCCGGTGAGTTTTTGTTTTCCTGGGACACAGCTAGTCTTCAACAAGTTTGTTCAAGCACTAAATTCTTGTTAGATGGACTAAGCAGTGAAAAACTCCCGGTTTTGCTCTTTCCTGCTCACTGTGTCCCCGCTCTCTTGTTCTTTCACAGGTCTGTGACCATTGAGAAGTGCCGGAACAGCACTTTCATCCTTGGCCCCGTGCAGGCGTCTGTTCATGTCCACAGCTGTGACAATGTCAAGGTCATTGTGGTTTGCTATCGTTTGTCCCTTTCTTCCACCACTGGCTGTACTTTTTACATTCTCACGCCTACCCAACCTCTCATCCTCTCGGGGAACCAAGCAGTGTGCTTCGCCCCTTTCCACACCCATTATCCCATGCTCGAAGACCACATGGCTCAGGTGGGCTTGGCCACTCTGCCAAACTACTGGGACAGCCCTATGCTGGTGTGCAAGGAGAGCGGTGATGTGAGTGTCTTCCACCTCCTGCCGCCCTCGGACTTCTACACCTTTGTGATTCCTTTTGAGATGGAAGGAGACACCACAGAGACACCAGGTGGGCTTCCCGACGCGTATCGGAAGGCGCTGAGTCAGCGAGAGCAGAAGCTACAGATCTGGCAGAAAACCGTGAAGGAGGCAGGCCTGACCAAGTGAGTGTTGCTCCTCCCCAGGAACGTGTGAGCTGTGTGGGAGCTCAGCTCAGACGTCCAAACACACTATTCATTTGATGTGGTTCAACAAACGTGCTTTAATAACAAGTTGATTTGTGCAAAGCATGTCTTGTGTGCCATCTCTAGAGCATTAGTAATTAGCAATCTTGGGCTCCTGGTCTTTGCTCTTAATGTAGTGAGAAAAATAACGTTCACAATCGTAACTCTGAAGGAGGTGCTTTGTCATGACTGCATTTTCCTAGCTTGTGAGACTCAAGGAAACTCATTCTTAAGTCGGGCTGAGGGCTGAGGTGAGGGATCCGCCCTGGCAGTAAGAGTTTCCAGCTGACCTCCCACTGGGTACTGTCTCTGTTCTGCTTCCAGTGTCACATGCGGCCGTGGGTGAGATCTAGGCATGTACCCTGAATACTGGCCTGCAGCTGACTAGCCTTAGCCCAACCTTTACATTGAGATTGAAGCTTTAAAATACTGTCCCGTCAGTTGTCGAGGTGAGCTAAGAACGTGCATGTGGACCATTGCAGTAGGTCACCTCGGGGACAGTAGCTTTTAAAGTCCTCTTTGGCACGTGACATTGAATCCCCTGCCCAGCTGTTACGGTGCTAGCTCGGCCTGCCCTAGCCCTGCTCGTGTACTGATGTGTGTCTGTTTGCTTTCTCAGCGCTGTTGCAGAGCTCTGGAGAAGTTCACCTTGCTTCCTTTGTCAGCATGCTTTCTTCTACGGCCAGACAGATGGGGCAAGGGTACAAATCTCTGCCGTCTTCAGTTTAGCTGCTTTTATCTTTTTGTGAACTGTTATGACGCAGCAACCTGAAGGACCTGGCTTCCTTTGCAAATACAGAATGGGGACAGAAACCCAGATATTCAATTGTAAAGGCTTGAAGAGATGAGAACAGCTTTTGTTCATGAAGTTGCACTTGAGCTCTATAGATTTTCTTTCTGTTCCGTGCTCAGTCGATGACTTGTAACGGGTGTGTAACTGGGAGGTGATAAGCAGTGATCTTGGAGGGGTTTATCCTGTGGGAAACACAGAGTAGGAAAACCTCCTCTTGGGTCAAACTGTCCATGCTTCCCATCATACCAAGCTGAGGACTTCTAGTCCATTTTGTTGTTCATTGTTTTTGGAGGAGCTCCCTCTGCTTCCCTTGTTCCGTTCTGAAATCCAGGTGCCTCTGTGCTGAGTGTGGAGGAGCCTGTGGTTTGAAAGAGCTCTAAACTGCGAGGAGGAAAGGATTCTGGAGCAGGATTTTGCTGCAGGTGGAGGGTGGCGGAGCAGTAGTGGTGGTGACAAGTGTAAAAACCCTCAAAACTCCTAGTCCTTGAGCCTTGAAG
The DNA here is from genome assembly GCF_000699245.1 of Pterocles gutturalis. Lineage (NCBI taxonomy): Eukaryota > Metazoa > Chordata > Aves > Pterocliformes > Pteroclidae > Pterocles > Pterocles gutturalis. The sequence continues at coordinate 4,372 of NW_010116834.1, forward strand.
GGCAGCAGAAAGGATAGTTATAACTTTGGCCCTTGTGCTAGAGGCATCTGTTGTGTCTGTCAGCCTCATCTAGGGTGCTTCTTCCACCTCCTGCCATTCCTCCCAGGGCTGCTGCTTCTCGCCTTGGGGTTTTGTGAAGGTGTTTGACCTGTCAAAATCTTACTGTGAAAGAAATGGGAGGTAACACAGATGATATGCTTTGATTTTAACATCCTCTACCGCAGTCACAGGAGGTAAGAGCTTGGTACTGGAGTGGCTTATTTCATAAAAGGGGGAAAACTGTGCCAAGTTCAGGAGCTTGCTGAAAAGAAACTGGGCAGCTGACAGTGTAAAAATGTCTCTGGCTCTTGCAGGCAGGGAAACAGCTAGAGAGACAACGAGGAAGCTTAGAGCAAACAGGATATCAGACTTGTAGAAAGAAAAAAGCTGCCAGGCTTGAACGTGGAGGTGAAAGAGAATATTAGAAATAAGATGACATCTTTCAAGAAATTGAAGTTGTCTGAATGAGGAAAGTGGAACAAAAAAAGAATGTAAATCCTGTCAGCCTGAAAGTAAAAACCCCGTAAGACAGGACCAATAAGACAGCTTGAGGAACAACTTGCAAAAGCATAAAATCCTGTTTATTCATTTTCTGAGCATATCAGACAGAAAGTCTTTCGGGGTCAGAAGAAGATCAAGGTATATAAAAAGCACTTGGAGAAGATAAAACCCTAAGAAAAGAAAGAAGTGACTGGCTTTGTGTTCACATTCCCTGGGCAGGAATTTAGGTTAGTTTCTGTCCTAGCACCCTGCTTTCTGGGGAGTGTCTCAAATGGAAGCCATAGTACGCCTTTAACTTGCAAAAAGGGTCTGGGCACACTGAGTCTCTCTGAAACTGGGTGGCACAAAAATGAATCGGACTGGTTTGCTGCTTCTCGCAGTACAGGATGGGATCAGCACATCAAATCAAGAATAGGTTCAAAGCAAAACCACATAAAATCTCCACGGGATATTGAAAATGTTTGTGTTTTACATGGGTTCGGAAAGGAACTGCATAAGCTCATAGGAAAAAAAGTGCAGCAGGAGTTGCTCAATACTCTTGCTACCTTTGGCTGCGGAAGCTGTAGATCTGAGCTGGTGCCAGATGGCCGGGATGCTCTCTGGAGAAATCCTGCTGGGAGCCTGCACTGCTCTTGGGCGTCTGACTGGTGCTGGAGGCAGAGAGCCGGAGCTAAGTGTACACCCTGCTATTGCTGGTTTTACAAAAAAAAATCTCAAAAGGTATTTACCAGTAATGAAAATTAATTGGGGAATGTTGTTTATATGCACATATTTTTCCTGATCTCCCTTCTCTCTCTTTTGGATGCTGTCAGAACAGAATTTTGTTTCTGCAGTGCTGGAATGCTGGTTACTATTCTTTTTCTCCCTTCTCAGACAGTTTCTAATCTGTGCTTTAAGAGTAAAGTGGAAGAAGCCCTGTGGAGCAGGGTGCTTGCATGACTTCTCTAAATTCCGCCTTTGGGGGGATCATTACAGTAATATCCACTTGGTAAAAACCTCTGCCAGGTACAGGCAGTTCAGGAACCAAGCCCAGCTCTTAGCTGGTATATATGGAGGCTTGTTTTGGTAGTGAAGGTGAGATTAGAAGTATAGTACTATAAATAAATGTGACCTTTCCATGCTGCCCTGCTGATCTTTTGGTTTCAGGGATCAGAAGAAACAGTTCCAGATGCTGGTGGAAAACAAATTCTATGAATGGCTGGTTCAGACAGGGAACCGTCAGCAGCTGGATAGCCTTGTCCCTCCTGCCCTAGGCTCCAAGCAGGCAGCAGAATAGCGTTGGCTTCCTCTACAGCAAGAGGAGAGGAAGGGTGAGTAGACAGTCTGTTTCTTTTGATTCTCCTCTAGCTAGACGAATTGCTGCGTGTTTGCATGCACAGCCTAGGCAGAGGTGGAAGAAGGAGGCTGTTCAGTGGACATTCTCCCAAGAGCCGTGCATTTGGTTTTACTTCTTATTTTGCAGTCAAAACCTCTTCAATCTGAATCTGTTCCCTGGGTGGTCAGCACCTCCCTTGTTCTCTGCAGGTGTTCTGTTTGATTTGTCAGGGACGTCTGTGTCCATCTGTGAAGGCAAACAGGCATATCGTACATGATCTGATGGAAAAACTTATTTGAACAGCAGCTGTTTCAAAGAGGCTGTGTATTAATAATGTCTGTATTTACCCGTCTCACTTTTTGCTTAAGAGAATCGAGTGAGATTTCAAATAATTCTTACTTTCTCTTCCCAAGTAGAAGTGGTTTAGGAGCTAGAGACAAGCCCTTATTGTGTTTTTTTACCATTTCATATTTCAAACTGTTACAAATTGTTTTTTTTTTTTTGTCTTTTCTTTAGTGTTTGAGTTGTTTTTCATTTGGTAGTGTTGGGAGTAAAATTTGCTCCTCTATTTTGTTACAGAGTTCTGGGAACAGGCAGCGATATACTGAAAACAGTTCTCATTAAGACTTTGCAGCCATCCTGCCTGAACACACTTGATGTGGACCTGGTGCCCAGCCTCCGTGTGGATTGGACTCTGTCTGGTTTAGGATTTCTAGTCACTGCTGCTTTTCCAGGAACGTGCTGTGACTATTCTGTTGGTAACTGAGAAAGTCCGTGTCTCTAGAGGATGCTGAACAAGAACACCTTGTTGCAGATCCTTTGGAGGCGAGGCTGTCATCATGGTTGGCATCCCTGGTGTGCAAGTATCCAGCCAAGGAGCCCTTCCTGGTGCAGCACTGGACGCGGGGCCCTGGCTGTCACGTGAATCTTTATGGTACGAGCCAGCTGCACTGGTTTTATAGATATGAAAATGAAATGTTTGAGTTTTTTAATGAATTAAATTCATTGGATTTTTTTAATATGAAGATGGCACTTAAGCAATAGGATTTTATGGAATTAACTTTCTTACACATTTGTGTTGTTTTGACAGTTGTCAATAAAGCTCAGAGTTCTCAGATAAGCCTGGCACGTGTCCCAGGGAAGAGGTTTTACCTGTGCAGTGGGTGTTAGAGGGACACATCTTTACTGCTTCATGAAATGTGAACCGGTCAGAGGAAAGTGCTAGTTTATTAACAGCCATGGAGTTGGAGGTTTTGAAGGCTGCCCTAGCACTGCATTTTGGTACTGACACTTTAATATTTCTTGGGAAGAGTATCAGCTTGAATGAGTACTGTTCTCATGGGCTAGTGGAACCTGTCTTGGGGAGATGTGCTCCTAGCTGAGCACCTAAATTAGCCAAGGAAAACAGGCAGAGGTGTCGCACGGATGTCTGAACGTGGCAGCTGTGTGTGACTTGTGCAGAGGTGAGAGTGGGAGCAAGGCAGGGGCGTTTACTGCTCTGGCATACCCGGCTGTTGTGTTGCTAGAATTTTTTTGAAGGTCACTCTTGGCTCCTAGGGATGCAGGTCATGCAAGGCAAAGCGAGTTTATGATGTTTAACGAGCTTTTAAAGGAAGGATGTTCCAGGTGGTTGCAGTGGAGATCTGAGATGTCCTACTAAACCTACTGAACCTTTCAATAGAACCTGTATTGTGGTTGAACTCTGATCTTCATAAGACAGTATTTGAATTAAAAAAAAAAAAAAAATCTAAGTGGTCTCACAGCTTTCTAGCAGTAAGAGCTGTAAGCAACAGCCGCGGGTGATTCAAGACACCTAAAATGGGAAGAGGATGAGATGCTGCTGAGCGTGTCTGTCTCAGACTGTCGTCTCTGGCTGCATTTCGCAGAGCGGCGGCTGTGTACACGGGGTGGCAGGCAGAGCTGCTGCTGCGAGACTGCTTGTCCTGACAGATTTGCAATCGGGTCTGTGTGTTTCAGGCGCTGCTGTGCCAAATTCGTTTCCCTTTGTTTCCCTAAGCCTCTGGGCTGGTGCAGTGAATAGCTGCAGAGGTGTTTTTTCACAATGCGCTGCCGGGGCGGGGGTGTGGGTGTACATAAGCTAGCAATCCCCACCCGCCCCGCTCAGCGGGCCAGAGTGTGGCTAAAAGAAAGACTTTCTCAAACCGCAGACAGCGGTGGAAGAGTTTAGAGTTGAATTGGTGACACTGGGAGATTTAGTCAGACATTTGGGTGCTGTTCTTTACCATGAGATGTGTGAGATCGCTCACTTTGGGGGTGTGTGGCCAGACGTACCTCTTTTCCTCTCCGTCAGGCAGCATTTGGAGCCATATAGCTCCAGCTGGGAGCCTGCTCTGAAAACACACAGCCTTCTTGCTGCACAGGTGTTCCCACTGTGAGCTTTTGAAGCAGAGCCTCTCTGCAGAGGCTGTTCTTTGCAAGCCTGTGGTGTCTGCTCCGGTTCCTAACTGCCCCTTTCACTGTATGGGAGTGTTCGCTGATAAATATTGGGTCCCCTCCTTACAAATGGGGATGGGCTTTTCAAGCTGACGACGAGGATGCCTTCTTGTTTAACATTCTTGAAAGGGAGAGAGCAGCCAAATTGCCCCCTGTCTTCCAGGACTTGGCAGGGGGCTGCGCGTTTTGAGCACGTTTGGCAGAGTTTTGGTGTTCTGACTCAGCAAATGGTAACAAAGGAAGGATGGCAAAGCCTTCCTTTATTCCATAATCCTGTTTGCTTTTCTGGAAGCCGGCTATAGCCTCAGAATCACTGACTCAATTTTTGGATCCTATTCTCATGACAAAGCGGCTGTCTGGTTTAAAACAAGCCCATTATAAAAAGGGCGCCTAGGATCCTGGCTGTTTGTAACAGCTTCTGACATTCCTCCAGCACTGGGGAGCTTGGCTGGAACAGAAAATGTCCAGAGCTGGAACCAAGGTAAGTTTATTTGCAGTCTGTTCATGATGGTGGCTAGGAGTACAGAATATATCCAGGGTAAGTTGTGGAAAGACTTTGGTTTCTTTGTTCTGCTGACAGCTTCCCCCTCTGTCAGTCTGTTGGCAAGAGGAGATGCTTGAAATTCCTCCTAAAGTGAAGGGAAGCTGGAGCAGGCCCTCCCTGGTCTTTTCCCAGATCTTGGCAGTTTCCTCTAGGTGAGGCTCTGCGACAGGGTGGAGTTGAACACAGTGACTGGTGTGGGGGTATTTTAAAATGCACCAGGACCAGATGCCTTGTAAATTGCTGTCAGAGGCTGCTGTGCCAGCAGCAAACGTGACAAGCTGCTTTTGCAGAGCAGAGTCTCATGGAAGGCTTCCTTGGGAGGAGCTGAGTCCCAACGCCAGCCGCCACATCCCCCTCCTGTGATGGAGCAAAGGGCGCGCTGCGACAGAAGGACGCCTGAATGATGACCATAGCAGGGAAGGCAAGAGCATTCTCTGAGGGATGCGAACCGGCCTTGCGATTTGGTGGGATCGGCAGAGATGAATTTAAACTGGAGAAGGAGGTAGAGCAGAAAGCCCAGCTTCAGCTAGAGGGGCGTGCATCAGATGGGGACCCAGCTCTGATGCCCTGTTCTTCAGCCTTGAAGTGAGCAGAGCTGAGCTGGTTGGTCGCGCAGACCTTGTGGCAGGGCTGGGACAGAGCAGGGATAAACAGTTGGGAAAGGAGGGTGAGAACTTCGGGCTAGTGGCTGGTTTCTCCTGTGAAATGTTTTAACAACTGTTAAGAGGCCGTGGACAGACATACATCTTTCCATTGTGGTAATTCTGCTTTTCAGTTGCATTCCTTTTATCCTGTGGAGACTGTAAGACCTGAGGGGGCAGGGGGCTCGGAAGCAGGGTGGTTTTGAGGGCACTGGCTGATTCTATGGCAGATCTGAATTCCATCTCTGCATCTTTCTTCTGTGATCTTGGCTCAAAGCGGTTTGGCTATTCTGTGTGGTCTTTAGATGCCGAGCATGGTGTGCTGCTGCCTTCTCACTCGGTGGCTGTCAGGGCAGTGGGACAGTCTGTATGTACCTGTGTGGGAAGAAGGTGCTGGGGAAATGTAGCAGATTCGTGCTCAACTCTCCTGTCCAGTTGAAGAGACTTGGACACATGCTGCCTTTATCCCTGCTGAAAGCCAAGTACCTGTGAGCGCGCTACAGGGGGTTTGGTGGTTCGGTGCTGCTGTGGTGCAGCAAAACGTCCAAGAGGATTTAAGTCGGTGAAAGAGTGCAAATCTCATCTTTTCTCTGTGCCATGCTCTTGCTTAGCACATTCCAGGGAGAAGAAGAGGGCAGAGAAGAGAATGAAACACTATTTCCCACAACCTAAGCAAGCGGTCTGCCCTAGAAAGGCATCGCTGCCTCCGTGCTGCTTTCTCAGAAAGCAGTGGGCACTGCTGGTTGTTGCTGACAGTTATTGTTCACCAGTTTCCTTCTAACAGAGCAGCTGTTGGGAAGAAATGTGATAACTACTGTGAGGTGGTCAAGGGAGTAGGAGTTTCACAGTCCCGTAAGGAAGATCTGCCGTGGCAAATCTGTTACCTGCCAGGTAAGTCCCCCAAAAAGCCAGGGTTGGGCAGTGAGTGGTTAATGGGTTAGTGCTGTAAGCAGAGCAGCTTGGCGGCTTTCCTGAAGGAAGGTGATGTGCGTCGGAGCAAGATGTGACTGAAATGAACTGATGAATCTGGAATTGAAATCTGTAACTCACCTGTCATTATACTGCGGGTGAAGAACGTCCGTCTGCTCTGTTTGTGCTTGGATCTTTGGAGAAAAACGGAGAAGCGCCAAGTGTGAAGGTCTGAAATGCATTGAGGGTGTGTGCAAAGAGCTGTGGTGGAGAATGGGTGGGCGGGAGCCCTCTCCTTAAGTCTTCCTAAAAATGGTTACACAATAAAACAACGAACGATGCTTCTGGTTGTTTGCTGTTGTGTGGGAACGGCCATACCTGTAACGTTCTCTTGGATTTCCTTGGCGTCGAGGCTTGGTAAGTACAGGGAGGATATCCTCCTAGGAGCACCGGGTAGCTTTGCCAAATTGAAGTTCGGTTGTGTTAGTCTGGGTGGGGAAGGAACATCAAATGAGTTTTCTGTTACAAAATTAAAGGCCAACTTAACCAGCTCCGTGCCCAGTTGCTGTGGTGGGGCATCACAAGAGGAGCTGGTTCTCCTGGATGCCAGCCATGAAATTAAAGCAGCTCACATGGAGCCAGGACCAGAGGTGGTGGAGACCTGCTCCTCTCCTGCTGCCAAGCACCCTGGGGTGAGGCAGGAGGAGGCATCCCTCTGCCCGGGTGAGCTGCTGCCTGCACCGAGACCAGCCCGGTGGTCTTGCAGACGTTGGGCAGAGTTCATCATCAGCCGTGCTGGACGCTCGCTGTGTGGACAGGAGCAGGTCTGCAGGTCAGAAGGGGCTGCCGAGCTCTGGGCATGAAGTTGAAGAGGACAAGAGCTCATCAGCTGTCCAAGTGAAGGGTTATGGCTGTGCCGCAATGCGTCCCCATGTGCCACCCTGCGGAAGGTATCACTGGGGTGCTGTGGCTTCATCCACCGCTGCCTTCCAGAAGAGGATTGCTGGTGGTGAGTGGCTGCCAGACCTCAGTGAGCAGGGCTTTCAGCGTTGCCTCTGAGCTCACGCTGGCAGATTTTTCAGGTGATGCCTCTACGGACAAAGATCCAGAAGCGGGATCTGTAAAACAACCGCAGAGCTGTGGCTGGCAAGGGCCAACCAGCATGGTTGACTACCCTGTAGTGTAGTGTGGGAAAGTGGGAATTGGACATTGTACCGTGCACCTCTTACAAACCTTTATTCACTTGCTGGAAAGGTGATAGTGATCTCCCAGCTCTCCGTGGCACTGAAGATGGGAAGAGCTTGCTTGGGAGGGAGAGACGTGGGGACAGGCTGCTTTGTAATGGGAGCTTGGTCTCTTGAAAGTAAGACGAAAATGTGACAGAAATAATATTTTCCTAATAAAAGTCTACTAACAGGCCACAAGACCACGGACATCAATCCTCTGACATGACTGGTCCGATTCTCTAGTCACACTGGGACACACTGGTGGGCTACACTGACCAACCCGTTCTAGGAAAACTCGGGTAACTTATTTTTTAACACTAAGTGAATGGGAAAAAAACAAAAGAAATGGGTTGTCCTAGTTTTGAGTCTATCTCCTGGGGTGACGTGCAGCCAGCCAGGAGCAGAAGGTGATTGTTTATCTTAATACTCAAGCTCTGGCAAAACTATGGGGAACGATGGATTAGAGGGTTCTGCATGTTTAATAGATGTTTAAATCACTGTGTCTGCAAAAATTCTTCTGGGAGCATCTGAGGGAGTTGGCTGAGGCAATCTCGGATGCTGTCAGATAACCCAGCAGCATGTATGGGGCTGATGCCACACTGGAAGGGTGGGAAAGGTGAAATGCTGTCTTGAGTAGGCACGGCGTTGGATCAGCCAACGTGCACATCGGTTGGGCTGGAGTGAGGAATCAAACTCCTGGTGAGCTGGAAGGTGGGCTGGTACTTGGGTGCAGCTGAAAGGGATCTGCTGAGACTGATTCGTGTCAAATTAATTTTTGGCATGGTCTGGCATCATGGTATTATGAGGGATATAGTCAAAAGAGATGGTTCAGGAACCCTTACTGCAAAGAGCAGCTCTTGATGAATAATTGTCATCTGGAAGGATCTGAAAATGGGGCTGGACCAAGGACTGGTCTGGGTGTAGGTCGTGTTTCCATGAAGGGCTTTTTGAAGAAAGCATGCGTTGCCTCTCCAGGCCTGGCTGGGTTGGTGGTACCTTGGTGAGAGGAGTGGGATTTGCTCACCACTTCTCAACATCGTTGGGAAACAGGTTGTGATCAAGTAGGGAAAAAGCATCCCCAAAAAAAGTGCTTTGCAGTCAGCTGCCTGGCTGGGGAGCAGCTCTTGGGCAAGACGTGTGGTGGCGGCTCGGACGTTTGTTGGCTGTATCGCTAACTTGCAGCAACCAAAGGAGAAGAAGCCAAGTGCAAATGTGATCCTCAGATGTCGGAAGAACTGTGCTACCCTGCCATGCATACTACTAGAAGCGTGCGTGGAGCGCTCTTTTAGTTTCTCTTGGAGCTGGTAAAGCTTGTGTGATGTCCAGCTTTTGCCATTGGCTTTTGAGAAAGTAAACTGTGGACATTAGAGTGGGAACAAGGAGAGTGATTGCAGGGCTGGAAGACATGGCCCAGGAGGAAACAGACCCCATCCTCCCCTTATTGGTAAAGGTGAACACCCGGGACGCCAGTAAAACGCTCGGCAAGCCAACAGAAATGAAACTCTGCCTACTGCAGTCCACCCACTGCTTATGGCTCCCTGAGCCACAGTTTAGTAACTAGAGAAGGTGGGAGGAAAATGTTTTAATAGTGTTTTGCTGCGGAGAGGACAAGGACTTTGCCAAGGGGGCTCTGGGTGGGATGGGGACAGAACTAGGTGCTGGGAAGGGCAAGGAGTTGGTGGCAGCTGGAGGCGTTGGGACCAGACGGGGGAATCGGCTGCCAGAGTTAGTTGGGATGCGGTTGATCCTGCTCAGTGGTTGGGCTTGATGACTTTTTGACATCTCGAGGGCTCTGTTTTCAGGTATTTCATGCCACAACGTGGCTGGAATACGGGTGCAGTCATGTGCATGTGCTGGGTGATGAGCCACCTCCCTGCTTTCCTCCCTCTGCTTGCGTTTCAGGTCACCTTCTACGAAGACAAGAATTTCCTAGGCCGTTCTTACGAGTGTGACGGCGACTGCTCTGATTTTCATACCTACCTGAGCCGCTGCAACTCCATCCGGGTGGATGGAGGCACCTGGGTGGCCTATGAGAGGCCAAACTTTTCCGGGAACATGTACGTTCTGACGCGCGGGGAGTACCCTGACTACCACCACTGGATGGGCCTCAACGACCGCCTTGGCTCCTGCAAAGCCGTCCAGATAGTAAGTGTGACCTCTTCCCAAGGGACGTGTTAAGTTACGCACCTGGCATTAAAGGGTTTCAGCATCTTTGGGGGTGGTCCCCATCTTCCTGGGGACCCACAGGAGCTCCCTGGGAAAGGATGGCTCTCGGGGGTTTGCTCCTGCGGTCCTGCTCCGGGAACAGCAAGGTGTTTGGAGAGTGAAGGTAAATCTCTTCCACTCTTGATTGCAATGGGAAAAAGAAGATCCTTCCAAGTGCTTTGTAGGTGAGTTTCTGTAGGAACAACAGTGTAGTTTTATCTGCCTGTTCCTCCAGGGATTTCGGTGTCCGAGCAGGTTGCTCCGAGGTTTGCCTCTTGCCTTCCCCAGGGTGTGCTGCCAAGTGCTCCAAATCTGAGAGTGGCCACAAGGCCTGTAACAACAGTGGGATGCAGATTTTGCAGGAGCATTCGGAACGAGGGGCGGTTTGTTTGCCTCTCTAGTGAGCCAGGGCTCCCTTCTGAGACAGGGACCCAGATCTCGGCATCACCGAGCCCCTCTGTCCTTCCACCGGCAGGAGATGGGGTGGATGGAGGTTCATTGTGGTTTCCCGTTGCGGGGAGCAGGTCTCACGGCTGAGAAGGGGTTTTGCTTTTATGTCTGGAGGTGTAACACTGCTTTGAGCCTGTTCTGGGTTTGAGCTAGATCTAACTCCCTTTGCAGGGGGCAGGGAGAGTGTCCAGCCAGTTCCCAGCACTAATCTGGCATAAGGGATGGAGCCAAAACCCATGGGACGTGTAAGAGCAGCGCAGCGTCCTCCATCAGGATGAAATATGGAGTTCTTATCCTGTAGGTCCACTGGAGCCTGGCTTCCCCTCCTGCTTCTGGGGAGGTCACACAGGGTCCTGCTGCTCGCAGGCGTTGGGTCCGGGCACCCTGGAGAAGAGCGCATGGATCCGAGAGACCCTGCAGAGCTCGGCTGGGGCTGGCAACGGGAGCGGGCTCGGGCGGG
>NW_010116835.1:0-200 GCF_000699245.1 Pterocles gutturalis
CATGGCACCACCGCCACCAGGACCCGCACGCGGTTTGGGTTTGGTTCGGGGAGCGCGTTCCTGCCCCACAGCTATCCGGCATGGCTAACCAGCACGGCACGGCTAACCGGCACGGCTATCCGGCATGGCACGGCACGGCTATCCACCACGGCTAACCAGCATGGCTATCCAACACGGCTAGGCGACCACGATTTCCCGCC
>NW_010116835.1:357-571 GCF_000699245.1 Pterocles gutturalis
GGCTACCCGCCACGGCTAACCGGCACGGCTGTCCGGCATGGCACGGCACAGCTATCCACCACGGCTAACCAGCATGGCTATCCGGCATGGCACGGCTCTGGCCTGGCGATTCGGCACACCTCTGTGGCCCGGTGCGGCTGCGTGGCACAGATGCTTGGCACAGCTCTGTGGCCCGGCATGGCTGTTCCGCTCGGCCATCCGGCACGGCTATCTG
>NW_010116835.1:782-1069 GCF_000699245.1 Pterocles gutturalis
ACACCCATCCGGCACGACACAGCTATCCAGCACGCTATGGCTATCTGGCATGGCTATCCGGCACAGCACGGCCATTCGGCACGGCTATCCGGTGCAGCCCGGTTATCTGGCCCAGTTACCGGACACAGCACGGCTATCTGGCACGGCACGGCCATCCGGCACGGCACGGCTGCCCAGCGCAGCACGGCTCTCCGGTGCAGCTATCCGGCACGGCACAGCTCTCCGGCACCGCTCCCTGGCACGGTACAGCCACCCGGCACGGCAGAGCGGAGCGATGCAGCACAGCC
>NW_010116836.1:0-19980 GCF_000699245.1 Pterocles gutturalis
TTATATATATATATTTATTATTATCCTAACTTTGGCGGCCTCACAGGATAGCAATAAATATATTTGTTATTATCCTAACTTTGGCTTCAGCAGAGTTATCTGGAGACCTCACCGCATCTGCACAGGAAATAAGATATTTAGTTAACGGACTTAAGACAGCAGATCCTGATTACCTGAGGAAGCTCAGAAACAAACCCAGTGTGTTCTGATCCAGTGGATGGTATTGCTAAATTGGCAGCCGCATTGTCTTACAGAATGACCTTGCATACGCAGTCTGGTGAGTCAACTGGCAGAGGTTGCAAGTGCAGGATTACCGACTCTGAAATGCGGCGGAGGGGAAGGAAAACAGAAATACCTACGCACAGAAAGGCATGCATGTGAAGTGAATGAGGGCAAAGCAGCACCTGGAAAAGGGCAGTAAATAAAGCTTGTTAGTGAGGAAAGACTACAGGAAACTGGGCACCCAAACACAGTAGAACCAGGAAGGCATATCAAAGCGTTCGGAAAGGGCCACAGGTACAGGGTGACAAACAAGGGCACCGCTGGGCACACTCTGCTTACTGATCTGTGCAGCCTCCAGCATCAGGGATTTGGGGAAAGACAAGCAATGTGGATACAGTCACCTCAGCATTTGGTTTCCTCTTTCCTGATACTTTCCTGATGTTTCAGGAGGGGTTGGAAGAAGTCCAGAAAAATGGAAAAAAAAATGTTTGGTTTGAAAAAATGTAAGTATTTTGCTAATTCATGTTATTCAGAGACTAAAGTACAGCTCTAATGCTTTCATCTGTGGAAAAAAAGTAGGATGTGGCCATTACTTAAAGAAAACATGGAGGCAAATTCTGAGCTGGGAGTATCAGTTCCTAGGAAGGACCTTCACTCAGGTCTACATGAGAATCTACTCACTCGCATACACAGAGGTAAATTCTGGTGCAGATATTATACAGAAATATCACCCTGCAGCTTCCCTGTCTCAATGAATCAGAAACCTCAACACAATACCTTCCAAATTGTATTGATGCCCCCCTTACACAAACACACGCGTGCATGCGCAAGACACATTGCTGCCATGTGAGCAGGTATCTTAGAAAATTTGTTTTCAAGCTTTTTAACAATGAAGACTGCAAATATCCTTGCAAACCAAGTAAATACTAAGATTTGGCAACTGGAAGTTTTAGGTCTCCCCCAAATAATGAAACTCAGAAAAATGATGAGCTGTCAACCTCATTCTTAGATATATTAACTACAGTCTGCAACTGCCTGCTGGAAACACAGGGTGAAGTCCTACACTGAGACAGTGGGAGTTTTGCTTTGCCTTCTACCCACCCAGTCTCTCTTCAGTTCCTGTTCTCTTCCAGCATAACAAAATAAATTAATTCTTTTTATCTTCTGAATTCTGAATCTTGCCATGATCACTGACAGTGAAAAAAGGGGAAGAATCTACAAATAAATTTTCCTCAGGAGATATATTTCCAATCAACCTATTAGGGCTATAAAATATTCTCTCATAATGAGCAAATTATATTTTTAAGCATTCTGTGATTTTGCCACTTGTTTAAAACAGCGCCTGTGAGGAGTTACTGGATTTTTTTTTTTTTTTGTGACACCTTGTGGTGGTGACTGTATAAAACAGAGTTCCTGGACAAGATAACAGACTGTGGCATCACTGAGCAGACCGGGGCCTTTTTTCCCTGAATTCAGCAAGGGTGTTTGCTTCTTGCTTTGTAAAATTACGTCTGTGAAACATCACACAAATTGTGCACCACGACAGGAAACCTTCTTGAAAAGTTCTGCAGATATTTTGTCCCCTCTGTAAGATGACTAATGACACAGTTGGTGATTTCACTGGGAAGTGTAATATGTTACTGCCATCTAGTGCTGCGCAGCAGACTCAGCCTCTGTCATAAAACTGAAATATGGTGTTTTAATGTGACACTTGGGAGCATTAGATAAAAAGATTACATTTCCTATCAGTTGATCTATGAAGCTTAGGACACAGCTGAGTGACATGGTGACTGTGATCTGTCCTCTGTTTATGTGGAGTAAAATAAGATTGTAACAATGCGAAAGCTCCAAAATCAGACAAGAGGCATGGTGGAAACTATGCCGACAAAGAGAAGACTGTTATCTTCAGAGACAACGTCATAAGAGTGGAGCTGTGGAGCTGCTCAATGAGCCAATAATCCCTCGCAGGATAGGGCTGTCTTTTCCTTTATTAAATAAAAACCCCAGCAGTGTCAGGTGGCCCACAGATGGTTTCCCATCAAGGTTTTCCTAAGATCATATGGTAAAAATTTGTCAACATTCAAGACTAAGGCAATCTCTTGGTCAAAATTTAGACCTTTGACTCATAATGAAACGAATATAATTAAAGTTTTGCTGTTTGCTTTACGAGACCAACTTCTGGATGCTGATAAGACACTTGGAGGGAAATGATGCTGAACCACAAGAAAAGGCTGCCAAAGGAAAAACATATTTTAACTGTACGGAGTCTGAGCACTGTTAGGTGGTGTGTGACTAAAATAACTTTAGCTGTCAGCACTATCTCATTTTATTGTCAACTATAATTGTTACTGGTGCAGTAGTAGGAAAGTAGAAATTAAAAAAACAAAATTGTGCAGGAACCGTTCAAAACTTGACCCAAAACTTATCAGAGTCCATGACACTCTTGATTTGAACTTCAAAATGTGTAAAGAGAACTTCAGGTATGGCTCATGACTAGCGTGAACAGTGCAGAGAGAAAATATTTGTGGGAAATGACTCATGCAAAAGTCTTTTCTGCATTTCTCTCATTTAAAACTCACTATTATTTCTCCAAATAGAGACGCTGCTCAGGAACTGGAAAGGTTAGGATACTTATTCACTCAGCTGGGACAGTACGGGGAAAAGTCCCTCAGCTATACTCCTCTGTTTAATAGTATATTTCACTGCAAGTTGATAAACTAAATGGAAGCAGTAAGTATGAGCTTCATTCAATACCCACTGAAATCTTTAAAAGTCTTCTATTTACTTCAGTAGTCATCTGATTAAGCCCTAAAGGTAAAATTATGTTTAAACTGAAATATGAAGTTTTTAAAGGATTCAAAGATTGTTTTTCTCAAACATGGCCCAGAGTAAAAATGAAGCAAATGACATTCTTTCTCAGCTCTTTATTTTGGGATCAAACCTGTACATTCTTGTTTATGCTTTCCTTTTTACTGAAGAAACTGGACTGTATCTTCATGGTTTTTCCCACTGAGATTAAGTAGTTTAATAAATTCTATAGCATACCAAAACAGGCTATCGTAAAACCGCTTTCTTTTATTGGCAAAGGATGAAGTGTCACACCAGCTGCTGCCAAGCACAGTCATTCATGTTTTCGTAAGAAGCTGGTGACAGCCTAGCTTAGTATAATCAATTTTACATAATTTCAATATCTGTCTTGATTCCTCCATTTGGTGAAAGTATATTATAAGAAGACATTCTTTTCCAGTTAATAGAATTACATAGCCTGCAACTAGAGTAGGAGTAATAACTTCAGAGTAATTTCTAGGAGAGCATATAGAAAAGCAGCCGATTGTGAGTCTTTTGTGATAGTTCAAAGAGAATCCTTCTGTATTTTTAGCCACTTCCATCCTGCAATGCAGGAACCCTACAATAACATCAATAACATCTAGCAAAATATACTTCACTCCAACCTCATCCTATGGTGAATGGAATGCTAAAAACAGTAAGATCCAAGTCAAATTTGTAACATTTGTTTCTTGAATGTAATAAAAATACCAAATAGGAGTGCTGGTGAGATCTGCAACAGCCCTCTGGTGTTATAAGAAGCAGATTACAGATGAAATCTTCATTTCCTTTTGCCCTGCATTGGACCAACATTTTATAACCTTTATAAAGCAACAAAACCAGTGGAATGTTGTCATTTTGCACTGTTGAGTGTAAGAACACCAGAATCAATCCCAAAATGGTATGCTTTGTAAAAACAGGAATGTGCCTACTGTTTGGGGCATCCTTTAATCTTTTTTCTACACAACAGCCAAAGCTGTGACTTTAGTCCTCAGCCTGCAAGTCATCCTCACTGCTACGATGATTCCAGGAGCTAGTCACTACCTCTCCGCTTCATCATCATGGGACATGGCAGTGATGTATCTATAAATGATCTTCTCAAGCAAAGCCCTGCAATCTTAGTCGCTTCCTCCCTTTTCTAGTCCTGCTCCCATCTGTATTTGAGTCATCATTCAGGCTCTTCTGAGACAATGCCTTCCACTTCCTAGGACCAGCATCAGTTCACATCTCCTAGCATCTGCCCAAGATGGACGACCAGTAACGTAGGCTAGGAATGAGCTTTTTATTACTGGAATTCCTTGTGCAGTACAAACCCACACAGTCAATAACTCAAACCTTACCAATCTCCTGGCTCGGCAAATAATATGTCTCCCTTCAGGCTACCAAAGAGTGAAAAAAAAAATCTAAAAACCTGCCCATTAGCTAGTTATTTTCTTAGCAATGTACATAACCCAAACCCAGTGGCAAATGTAGTTGTTTCCCACTGAAGAGAAACTATTTGCTTTTCCTAAGTTATGATCAAAACAGGCTGGATATGCATTAACAGAAGAGTATTGCTTTCAAGGCAAACAATTTCCTATTGTTGCAACCACAGCAACGGAATAAGAAGCCAAGTAACAGAGGTAGCAATCCTGGGAGCTGTTAATGATGGAACTAGAACTGCTTTTGTTCTGTGTCCTTAATGATAGGTATGATCCAAAACGAGAGGCTGCTGAAGCATGTAGGAAACAGCCCTCTTCACAAATCAGACCTGGTTGAAGTCAGCTTGTAGAAGAGACTGAGACAGATTCCTTTGCAAGATTAAAGGAAAGGCCATTCCCTCAAGGAAATAGAAAACAAATCTTCAGTTTCTGAATAAATTACACTACTATACTGATCCATGGGACCTTTTCCTGCATCCTCCCTGCAAAGACCAACATCTTTCTTCTACAATGTGAATGATCTCATATAAACTGGGCAAAACAATGGTAACTGGAAAATGATCCAAAAGAAGAATACTGGCAGAAACGGATTAATTGTGAGAAGACAATTAAGCAAGGACTTAACTACAAAAATGAAATTGCTGGTCTAAAGTATGGAAACCAGCAAGAAAGATGATAACTACTGATTTTAAGCTCAGTAAATCCTACCAACCAAATATGCAAATATGTTTCTATCTGAGACTGAAAAAAAAATGGGGCACATTACGGTGGTAGGATGGCTTTCCTTCAGATTTTATCAAAATGATAGACGGGAATGATTTGTGGCATCGGAAAGTTTGCTCTTGTCACAAGGGAAAGAAGGCAGCTTTGGATTGTCTCTGGGGTAAAGGTTTTCCTGACTCTGATTATTTATAGATAACTAGTTTTTATGGTGGGCATTTTATTATTTTATTTTTCTTTTGAAAGTTCCTTCCATTCCTCGTTATTCATTTCAGATGTTCCACATGAATGAAGCACATCAAGGTGTCTTCTGTAGAAAAAGTCCAGCAGCAACTCAGTAAACTCACCATCACTGTAAGTACATTCAACAACCAGTAAATTGCTAACATTGGTCAAAAATGTTTTGTCTTTTTACTGCTTACCAGCTAAATGCATTGGAATAAATGTTGGACTTTAAAGTGAATCATCCACATCATAGAATACATTTATGTATTATGTGTGGTGTAACAAATTTCTCTCCAAGCAGGTCAGTACACTCGTGAGCAGTCTGCATATTTAAAATATTTCCTGAGTTGTATCTGCCAGGAGGGACGCTTTGCATGGGAAACTGATTGCTATTTAGTTTTTATTGTACTTGCAGAACTGGCTTTTTCACAGCAGTTGATTAACATGACTCTATTTTATCAGGATTGGTTTACCACACTGTCTTCTCTACTATTAGCAGTTCTATTATATTCAGCATGATTATAATATGAATTTCCATTCTCTGGAGTTTTTTATTCTTCTAGCTTTCTCATTAGTGATTCTAATCAAACCTTCCTTGTTTGATTAAAATATCCCATGTTCATGCTGTCATTGGTAAAAAAATATGTTTTAAATCAACCTTTAAAGCCATATCAATCTAAGAATGTCTGTATTTTTGAAATCCTAAGGCACTTTAGGATGATGATTAAATGACTTAAAATTCAGATTAAAAAGAAGATAAAATTCTAATCAAACCTTCCTTGTTTGATTAAAATATCCCATTTTTTTACCAATGACAGCATGAACATATGTTTTAAATCAACCTTTAAAGCCATATCAATCTAAGAATGTCTGTATTTTTGAAATCCTAAGGCACTTTAGGATGATGATTAAATGACTTAAAATTCAGATTAAAAAGAAGATAAAACCACAGGCCATTAAAATTTCAGGACAGATGCTTAGAGGGTTATACTGATAGATTATGTCCTTGCCCATTTTCCAAACTGTTCTTCAAATCATGCTGACTCTCTTCTGGACTCCTGATACTCTCCTCCCCAGAAGGACTGCAGGAACTAAACTGGTATACCACATCCCACGATATGCTTAATATCTCTTGTGTCACATTGTCCCATGTCCATTTTGTGAATACAGAGGCTTCTAAAGGTAACATATAACCAAGCTGTCAGGAGGCACAAGAGGTCTGGGCAAAGTGTTTTCGGTATGCAGATTATTTGGATGCATTTTCTGCTACAGTGGCAGTGTGGGAGTGTTAATTTTCATGTTGTTTCTCAACCAACTCTACAAAAGGAGGATGAAATGATGACACGCTCAGTCATCACAGAAAAGCTGTACAGTTGTCTGAGAATCTGTGCTGTGTGTAAGAGCAGAGTTTGGTTTGGTTTGGTTTTTTTTATTCCTATGAATATTGCTTCTACCAAAAAGATACTGCCTTTATGAATGATCTGTGCTGGGTGTAAGAGCAGAGTTTGGTTTGGTTTTTTTTATTCCTATGAATATTGCTTCTACCAAAAAGATACTGCCTTTATGAATGATTTGGTCTTTGTGTTATTTTGTTTCTCTCATAATGGCTATATGGTACTACACAAAAACTGACAGAAAAGAAGTGAATTCTCCCTCTCTGCATTCCTTTCCATCTTCAATAATTTCTACAGACCCCTGGTTTCTATACAATAACAGATGCAGAGAGCCATGAAACTGTGGACTGTTCAGCACTGAGATTCTAAAATATCATCCTGATGAGTCCTGAAGCAGCTGGAGTGATCAAAAACCCCCCCAAAACAAGCCAATAAACACAAACAAAAACCATTATAGTCTGAGTCAATCCTACAGCTGCTGTAAATCAGCACTACCTCTGACTCCTGTGTAATTCTGACAATATCAGCCACCTGAGACCAGTCCTCTTCATGCAGTAGTGTGGAGAATATCATATCTAAACACAACTCTATAAAATGGCAATTTTCATTTTTATTGCCCTTCTCCATTTTTAACAGGACAATGAGGAAGGAATGTACTGTTTCCTTACTTTCAAATAAGGAATTTCCTTCTTGTAGAAAAAAAAGGAATTATAAAGGTAGTTTTAATTTCCATCCTTTTTTATTGAAAGATAATATTACCTTTCAATTAAAATCTGAAAAGATAATTGAAGATGGATCTCTCTCCAGAGAAAATATAATTAGAAAGCAGTTTCTTCAATGAGGAGGGATTCAATAAATGACATTCATCCATTTGAAAGTATAGGATCTTTTAGTCTAATTAGAATGGGCTCATTTTACAGCTGAGTACCTCGTGTCTCTGCCCTCCCACCTTTGGGTTTTGTCTTTCAACATGCTGTTCAGCAGCTGCCCAGAAGACACTGAAGCAAAGTTTGAGACATTGCAGGTATCAGTCTTTCTGTTTTGAACCATTTGTAGTTCTGTATCATTGGAAAGAAAGTGCTTTAGATAAGCAAAACTGATTTTTGAATCTAATAGACCCGTTCCTTGATAAAGCAATTCACATTATTCCCACTTCACATTCCCTTCAGATTTGAATTGTTGAGCAATTTCTTGATTCACCTTCTTGAGGCCTATAGTTTATTGTAGAGAAATGCTTTTGTATTCTCTTCTGGAAATGATTGCATTATAAGAGTGTGAGTTTGGTCTTTGTATATTGGGAGCAAAGTGTCCCTTTGATATCTTTTAGATTGCACAATACCATACAAGTGCAAATTCTTTTTGTATAATTGCAGTAATTGTCAAGAACTGCAGACTTCGCAATAAACTGTTGGAGGTGGAAGAAATCTGTTCTTGCAGGGAATATTTATTCTGAATGTGCCCCAGAGAAAATGGAAGGATCTACATGCTTAGCATTAAAGAAATGATTACAGTGATTATGGATTTCTTAGGTATAGAAGTCACAGAACAAAAGTGCCTTTAAGAAAGGTTTAATGTCTCGCTGTGTATTTATTCCTGTATTTGCCTGTTCCACTTACTGTATTTAAGACCTTTTCAAATGATAATGTGTGTGTAATGCAAAGGATGAAAAGAAAGAGTGAACTAGGAAAAATCAGAACACTTCTACTATTTTAAATGGACTGAGAAAGATTTTTTTCAGCTGAAAGTCTAATTAGTGAATTCTAACCTGTTCCAAAAGTGAATATTTAACCCAATTCTTTTTAATAATTTGCCTGTCTAAAGAGCTTTTGAAAACCAAGTGATCATCAATCCAAACAAAATGAGCATCAATTTCTTTATTCAGAATTAAAAATAGCCTCTCTGATGCAGTTTGGCTTGATAAGAGTCTCATGTTTCCACATGTGAAACACCCATAATAAGAATTACTGGTGGCATTGTCTCTATCCCAGAGAACAACAATAGTATTACATTTTATTAAGGCTGAGAATGTGTTTAGTGCTGCCTAAAGAGGTGAAAAATTAGCAAGTATATTTGTCAGATTCCAACTGCATGGAAACAGAGGAAGTAGAGGATTGTCATAAAACAGAACTTCTCTTACAACAGAAACTCAACACCGGTGTAGGTCCCAATGATGCTCTAGAGTGGTCTCTCTCCCACCTTCATTTCTTACTTTTCTCCTGTTAGCTGTATGTGGAATACCGCATGTTACTTTCATGGCAGCAGTTCCAGTTCATGGTGTTCTTGCAAGACAATCAGGGAACATCTTGTCACAATGTTCATCAAGGACGTACTTCTTGATATCAGATGGGATTTACTTTTGTACAGTTACAAGAACTTTTTTTTTTATCCTTCCCTATTCACCGAATGACTGCCCTATGCCTGCAACAGTTGGACCATCTTAGTCCAGTCCATCTGATTTTTCATCACATCTTTATTGTTTTCTGTCCTTGGAACAGAATAGAAATGGCTGACAGGAGATTCTAAACTGTTCTAGTGAAGCTTTACACTTTTCAAACCGTACACAGACATATGAGCACGAGTTCAAAGAATCCTCTTGTCCCATAAAAAGGTTGTTATGTTTTGTTTTCCATTTTAAAACCAGAACTCAAGGTTATTCAATGTCGAGAAGTCTTGTACACTGAAAGATTAAAGCTCCAGGACTTCACCAAGGCTGCAAACAGCTAATGCAGTGCTAGCTGGTAAAGGTATAACAACTGACATAGGAGGGCACTACAACTAAGGATACCAGAGCTTCAGTTCCTTTCTTGTGATGTGACTTCAGACAAATACTTTAAGATCTTGATTCCTCATCTGTGAAATGAAAAGAATCTCTTGTTCCCTCAGATGGGAGTCACTGTATGAGCTAGTAAGCCTGTTCCCTATTCGAGCAATCTGAAGCACAAAATAACTAACTAGCTGTGCCACAAGGAGATGAGTTTGTCTGTGTCATAAGTAGCCTGGAAGCTACTCAGCTCTTCTTTGTTATTAATAATAATGGGTCACTGTTTCAGAAATTTGAAATGTATTCAGATTTGCTCTCTGCTCCATGAAACTTCAAGGTTAGGTCTGGCACAAACAAAAGGCTGATGATACAATGCACCAAGAGATCACAGGAGCCCTCGATGGTGGGCATTTATCAGAATTCACCACTGAAAGGCTTTTTTTTGTATGCAGCACATTTGAGTAAGTAGGAAAAACTAATAGCTTTGACTTCAGGAGGCCAGACAGTCTGTAGACAAGCACTGTGCAGATCTCCAGACCGCCCTGCGAAGGCTCCTCAGTTCTTGCCCTCAACACTCCTATTATTCCCTTGCAATTGCTGCCAGTTGGCCTGGTAACCGTGGGCATATTTGAACAGCTGAATTCTTCCCTCAGTTACACTTGGCACCACTGAGGACTTCAGGGGAGCTGCAGGGTGTAACTGAGGGCAGAACTTGGCTCCTGGCATCCACTACAAACCAGGTCAAGGCCATCAAATGCATTTTTAACCTTCATGTTTTAATCTATACAATTAGCATTAACTGTATCACCTCGCCTGAGAAAGCCCGACTCCTCCATTTGGGCATACGATTATGTTGTGCATGAAGCTTTGTCAGCATGCTAGCAAGTGTGGAAAAAAACGCATTTCATATACCTGCAGTGCAGACTCGGTGTCACTCATGCTGCAGTCTGCCCACCTATCAGACCAAATTAAGCCAGCTTCCGGAGCTGTACTTGAAACAGTGCTTTGTTTTAACCACATATTTTTATTTCATAAAACAGAGCTAAGTATCCTGAAACTAAAGGAGTATTTTTTCATGCTGCTATAATTTGTGAAATAATGAGACATTTTGGTCTGTTAACTCCTCTTAAGTCTCACCACAATGTTATGCTTTGACTTCATTTGTGGTTGCAAAATATTTACTTTTCTCTTTAGCAGATTATATGAAGCTGTGTATTTTGTCTTGGGAGATATATACATATATTTTTATACATATTTAATCTTAGTAGAAGCTGTTAGTAAAGCTACCTTTGTGCTCTGATCTGTTTTTGGATCCTCTTTAAAAATATCTACCAGGATATTGTGGATTTATTTGCTGATGCTATCTTTTCTCAAAAAAAAGTTAGGACATAATAATAATGGGTTTTTTTCACTATGCCAGTCATACGCACACAAAGAAGTCTTCACTTGTATGGGGAATATATTCCCCAAACAATTATTTAGTAATATTAAACCTTCCCTCATTAGAGATTATTAATACAAGGTGGTATTTCTAGAACTGTCAGAGGGAGTTAGAATCTTAAGCCTTCTAAAAAGTCAGAGCGAGCTTTTATTAGGGACAAACTCCACAGCGAAGGAGACAGTACTGTCTGCTTAGGATTTAAGTAGCAAGACACCTGGGTTTACTTTCCTTCCTTTTCTATCAACACACACTAGGTTCAATCACCAAAAACCTGATCATCACTCATTTTTCAACTGAGCTTCTATCCAAGTAAAATTGGGTTAGTGAAAATCCAATCCAAACCCAAACAGCTACAGTGTTCAGGAGACTTCTGATCCTGCATCTGAGCCACCTGTAGTTACAGGGCTGCTTATACACTGTGACTGTGAAGGAATCAACAATTTAATGCTGGTAAAAGGTTATGATATCCTTTGAAAAAAAACCAAATGTCTATATATAGTCATACTTCTTTCCTTCCACCTGTTCAGTGAGAATTCAAATACAATATCTTCACTGTCTGGGAATGCCCTTTACCAAGTTTTTTCTTGGTAATTAGAGTCCATCTCAGCTAATATCTTTCTCTCTCCATTCCCAATCAGGTTAATGCGTTGATGCCATCAAGGCACTGCCATCATTATCTTGGGGACTTCTCTGTTTTCCCCACAGGCTCCCTAAATTTAGTAGCTACTGAGTCTCCTAGGGATAAGTTTGGCATCAAGGGACAAAAGAACCTGCAAAGGAATTCGCTGCATGCAAAAACACTAACACTGCATCATTCCCGCAAGTTAAAGGAGCTTTTAGTAATCTTTTTCATCATTCTTGTGGCTCTTAGTTAAGTCTGGCCAGACCCTCTGTGATTTTGAAGACATATAGCACCTGAATCTGGCAGAGAATTCAAGAGTTGTATCACCAGTGTCAAGTACAAAGACAATATAATCCCTCTACTTTTATTCAGTGTCTGCTTTTCCTAAGGCACAAGTATTTGTATTTACTCTGTTGGCCAAGGGATTCCAGAGGAGGAAAGTCATGTTCTGTTGAGCCTTCCACAGAATTCTCAGATCTTTTTCACAGGTAGCTATTCCCATATATATGGTATTTTACATGGTTATACTGAAATGCAGTTTAATGTTCCCACCACTCTGAGTGTTGCAGGCTCTTGTCAGTGATTTTAATTTTTCATGACTTGTCAGTCTGTATGTGATCTGCTATTCTTGTCAATTAGCTTATGTTTTCTGTATGTCTGACCTTAAACACTAAACTTGAGAAAAGTAGATTTTCAGAGGTCTTTAGGCACCTAAAGAAAACCACCTTGTTACATTAAAAAGGGACTTGAAGAAATATGGTACCTAGTTCCTGATGACTTCCAATGGAAAAGTGCTTAAAACATTTAATGACTTCTAACAGTTTAATTAGCTGCTTGCATGTTTTGTAAAGTCCCTAAATACACTTTTGAAGATAACAACCTTTGCTTTTAATTTGTGCATCGTTTCCTATTTTGGAAGTAGAGAAAGGACCCAGAGATGAACATAGATTATATGCACTTTAAAGTCTCTTTGTATTGGAGAAACAGGATAAAGGAATGGGGTTTTGTACTTGTGGACCTGGGCTGTCTTTTAACCACACTTCCAGCTATATACAGTCTGCAACTGGGAATCTTTATGTTAAACATCTATATTAAGTATAAGATTCCTAAAAAGATATTAAAGTAACTCAAACCTAGCCAAAACTCCACATTTCTTTTCTGCAGAACTTAGAGAGAACATAAAGTCCTGACCTTTGTTTTCATTCTTATGTGGGATTAAAGGAATTTGGGAGAAGGGAGGGGAAAGAGGGAGGAGTGAGGGGGAATTTCTAATTTTTCCACAAGACAAATCTTGGAAAAAGATGAATTAATTTAGGAAACAACAGATGCATATGGCTTC
Source organism: Pterocles gutturalis (assembly GCF_000699245.1). Lineage (NCBI taxonomy): Eukaryota > Metazoa > Chordata > Aves > Pterocliformes > Pteroclidae > Pterocles > Pterocles gutturalis. The sequence goes on from NW_010116836.1 coordinate 12,972, forward strand.
CAAATGTCTTCAGGTTTTTTTGAGTTTGTGAGGAAAAATTTGTTTTGTTGCTGTCTTTGATACCTAGTGCTGATCGACTACTTTCTCCTGGGAGAGTCGCAGGATTTCTGAGGCTTAGGTCACACAGGAGGCACAAAAGCTTGATTCAGTGAGACAGTCTGACACTGGTCTTGCACTTCTGGACAACAAAATTCAGGTTTTCTGAGAAACCACAAGCTGCTGCTTCTAAACCAAACAACAAAAGCTATGCTAAAGAATTTCAAAGCAAGCTCTGAGGTGATATTGCAATACACATATTTTAATCAAACACTTTTGGGTCTAGCCAGGGATAAAATCCTACATAGTAATACATATCTAGTGAAAACATGATACATGTCCAAAATAATTCTGAGCTAAACGACATGGAACACTACATATTCATCCTCCCTTTGAAAGGCCAAGGCTTTCCTGGTTCCAGGGATAATTTTCCTGGAGAAACAGCAGATGCCCGTAAAACTTTTATTACACGCATGCTTTGTCACTGTACTCCAGAGGGCAGTGTGGTAATACCTACGAGATTTATCTACCAAGTCATGCAAGAATCCTCCCAATTTTCATATTAAAAATAAATATTAAATTATTTACCAATATTTTTACACAGAGAAGCCATCAAATATATGAAAGCAACATCTGAGGAAATGCTGTTCAGACTTCATAGGCACCTATATTAAAACAGTTTATGAGGACATGAGGTTTAAAATAAAAATATCAGTCTTTCTATGCAGTATTTTAGTTTTATAAAAGGATAGAACAGTCTTAAGCTAAATTCAAACAGAAAATGAACTAAAAATAGCTGTGATCAAGCTGTGTTGCTTGATAGTGACTTTCATAATTTGTAATATATAAGTTAGAGAAGAAAAAATCAAACTTCTATATACTTCAGAAAACATTTGCTGCTTGTGCTTCAAGCTCTTGGTGCTCCTAGATATTTCAGCCTAAAAAATTAATTTATTTGTTTCTGCGATTTATTTTTAAGATAAGTCTTAATGAATATGACAGCTCTTCACAGCAAAAAAAATTCTGCATCCAAAATGAGCACCTAGAAATTTGAATCAAACTTCCATCATTACTTTTCTCCAAAGTAGTAAGCTTATTATTGGTTATTAGAGCAGTGGAAATCTGAATAGCAGAAAAGCTAGTGCACCAATCAGGTTATTCAAACTTCTCAATAAGGAAAAAATTTGCCACAATATATTGAGCAATATACATGAACATAGAAAAACTAAATTGTTGGTGTGAGAAGCTTATTCCGTAGAGCAGTGGGAGAAAGGAAATACTACCTTTAATTTACAACACTTTAAAATTTGAGAAATCAGGTAACGTGGCCAGAATCAAATAGTTTGCGACTCTTCAGCCAGTATCTAACCCTCATCTTCTTGACCTCAGTGCTACATCTTAACACAAGACTACATACTCAGCTGCCTTCTTTGTGCAGACACATAATTTTAATGCTCAAATAAGGACAGAATCCCAGTAAATTAAACAAATGGATTAATAAGAAACCACACAACCGTAACTTCCTGTTCTACATTATTTTATTAAAGACATCATTTTGTATTCTCTATGCCACCACATGTTTACAGGCCAAGCTATTTTTCTCTCAGTACAACAATTTGTCTGTATAAATACTATCTTGAATTTCTGAAGCTCTGATTTAGCTGTTTTAAATTCTCTTGAAGTAGGGATGTATATTATAACTATCCACCTGGAGTGAACACACTATGGAAGTAAGAATTCTTTCCAGCTCTCTCCAAAATTAAAGCAGAAAGTAAGTTTGCTTAGGTGCATCTCTGTCTTTCAAGGTGCTGAGTACTCCTGAGAGATCAGCTGCAAGGACCAAGAATACAGTCAGTTCTTATTAATGTGGGGATTGGAGATACCTACATGTAATTTCCTGCCCATTTTAGTGGCTATGGGTTGCTCCAAGTCTTAGTATGGACTGTCCTAATTTGCAACTCCTTCTTTGAAAGCCCCAGTGGAGTTGCTAAAACAGTGCAGTAATTCACTTGTCCTCCCTTTGTACCAACTTCTTTTTTCATTTCCTATAACTCTTTTAACTGCACCTTTTCCGGTCACAATTTTCCCCCTCTTCCTCTGTCCCTGACATACACACAGGATGTCTGGACAGGGGGCTTTATTTCCTTCAATCCCCACACCAGCAGCCTTATTCTTTCACTTTCCTGAGCAATACTAGATAGGACTTTCTGCACAGGTTTCATGGATTCCTCAAGATGACAGAAGCTATGGCTTAAGGCCTTTCCCAAAGGCCTGGAGTCAAAGAGTTGGTTACAATATTTGACTAGATCACATTACTGGATTAAAATCTATCCCCTTCATCATGGTCCTTAGTGTGTTAATCTGGCAAGTAGCCAGGCCCCAATTAAAAGGGTGCATATGTATATAAGTATGTATGTGCCAGAATGCTAAGGAACTGAAAATCAATATCCACCCTCACAGTAACAGTAGAAAAACACTCCTCAAGAATATTATTATTAAAACAATTGGAATATGATCCTATTGTAGTTTTATATAAAACGACTACAAAATGGGGCATTGTTTAGTCGGGGTTGGCCGTAAAATTCTGAAATTAAGCCCCAATCTGTACGTAGTAGAAGGTTTCATGTAAATAATGCCAGCAAGACAAATGGGAATCCCTATATATTGCAACCATAAAAAAGCTTATGGAGTGTTGCTTTGCTTATTACGGATTTTATCAGGGTTTTGTTGAGTGAAGCAGCAATTAAACTAAATATGCTGTCCCAGAAACCATTTACGACTCTTCTGTCTGTATAGAGCAGACTATACTGAAAGAGACCATAACTTGCATTTCAAAGCATGCTTTAAGCTTTCTTTTCAGTGGTTATAAAGAACCTAGTATGGGGCTCTTCACAAGGGATCTGATGAAACAAAAAATCTGCTGTGTCAAATTTTTAGAATTTTGGGTTCTGTGCCACTTGCCTGACACAGTAGGTGCTTTTCCCAAACATTTCTTAGGTCATTTATGATTACTTCAGTAATCCAATACCGTGTTCTTAAAGTCAAAGGAAAATTTTGTGTTTGATGAGCTGTGGAACAAGCCTTGTATCCCGCAAATATTTTTCATTCTGTATGCTTTTTCCAGAGTATTTTAGACCCAAGAAGCCTTCCCAAGGAATTCTGGGGAAAGTTACCGTTTCCTGTGAAAGTTCCCTGTTCCTGTGAAAGTTCTAACCAATCAGGATCTCTTGGATGAAAAGTGTACAGAATCACTTCTATACTGAGGCCTCCCAGCCCTAAGGAATGCCAGGTCTATACCAACACAGAGCATCTGCCCACAGTCTCCTCCAAAATGAAGGATGTATTTAAGTATGGGGAAATCAGTAATTAGAATCTGTAAATAATTAAGCTTAGAGGGAGGCTGGCTCATGATAGTATCTTGCAAGGGAAAATACATTTTCTGCAGTCTGAAAAGACACAGATATTGCCACAGTATGTTTTTGACAGTTCATTAGCTTTATCTGCTAGCCCTGCCCATAGAAACAGAGTTTTTTGGCTGAGTTCTGCTTCACTGTTTATCCATGTCTTGCAGGTCCAGCAAAGCTGCTTTCATTTCCCTTTGTCCACTTTCTTGTTATGAAAATAGATTTTAATAGTCCAGACAAGAATTTTAATATATGAAACTCACACTGCATGCAACATTTGCTGTCCATGTTCAAATGTGCACCAACCTAGGCAGCAACAGCATTGTTTAGCCCTGTAGTGAAAAAAATCTTGTCCTTCCATGGGAATCTACAATGATTATAGGGGACAAGTATACATAGGCAAGTGTGGACAAAGTGTAATAAAAATATAGTATGGTAAATATGTTTTCAACTGACCTCTTTAGTTAAATTACAGTGAAAATATTTCCATTGCACAATGAAAATAATAATGTGGATTGTCACAAAACTGAGAAGAAAGAAGGCTCTTGTAGGTATAGTATTCCCTTCAGACTTGAGATCTCTATTCAGCTCCTCTGTCATACATATTTTGTGTTTCACAGGGGAAAAAAACACCTTTTCTATGCTATATTTCTCCATGTGTAAAACTCACACTAAACCAGCAAGATGTTTGGGACAGAGACTGTGTAATTACACTCTTTGTAGAACATTGTAGCGGTATTGGCTTATCTCAGCTGGAGCTGCTAAGTGCTGTATGTAAAACAAACATTCTTGGATTTGGCTTGATTTCACCACCAACACTTCAGGTCAGCCCCTAAGCTACTTTAATTTTTAATTAAAATACATAAATAATACCATTTGTATGCTTATATCTGTTGTTTCCAGCTACACACTAATTTTTTGTTGTCCTAGTTTATACAACATCTAATTTTCTGGTTGTTACCTGGAGAAATCCCATAGTATTTTTCAGGCCTTTTTTACTTGCTGCTGTGGGTGTGATGGCTTTCTCCAAAAGACCTGCCCTGAAGGTAAATCAGACTCTTTGCCATTATCTTACTCACTGCTCCCATGATTTCCCCAGGATAAGTCATTGCCCTGTAATTATCTTTAATTCACTCGTACTTTCATTGGACCAGCTGCATGAGGGACTAAAACTGGTGCAGTAAGAAGACTGAAGCAGATACATAAAGCAATAATCAGAAAAGTGAAGCTATACACACTTAGATATAACCGCATGTGCATCACTTAGCCACAATACAACTATGACTCTTACCCCAAAGAAATCATGGTCCAAGGTCCTGATTCTTCAAGCTTAAAGCAAGTGCTTCAATGACTCAGTGCTGTGTACTCCCATAAACCCCCAGGGAATCAAGATAAAAGCAATGGTAGAAACCAAACAGGATAATTTCCTTCCTCCTCAACATTGTTCCATGTAATGTTGGCAGCTAAATCTGCGAAGTAATGGTTCAGCAAAGGAAATCTTTGACAATGATTGCATGTCTCACATTGCAGCCCCTTCCTCCCCCTTGTTAGCTCTTTATGCCAAACCACTTTTCATTTGCCATGCGGAAAAACTTATGTCCAAAATGAGGATACACTGCATACAGCTTCTTCCTTAACCCCTCCCAACCTACAGAAAGTCAGAAAAAAGGGTAGAGTTCGCTCATCTCCAAATAAAAGCACAAAAAGTAAAAACCAAAAGACAATAGCTGTAAAAGCAGCAAAGGGTCCCTTCCCCTCATCTGCTAATGCATCCAGAATATGATGTGAAAACCCCCCTCCTCTGTCCCTTCCTGACTGATTCTCTCTGTGAGCACCAGTTTTGCTCTGAACAGGGGAGGTAAAAAAAAAAAAAATTACAGCAAAATCAACAGTAACACGGCAGTAAAATGTCACCCAGACCTCAAAAGAAATCCCAGACCTGTGACTAGACCAGCCCTTTGCCATTAAACCCTCTGGAATTTTCTAAGCAAGCAACATCAGACCTGTGAGATGACAAGCAAAATGGCACTGCCGTGGAGCACAAAGGCTAAAGGAGAGTTTATAATCAAACCTTTCAGCACGAAGAGTGAGTTCTTTCCTCCCAGCACAACACTGAGGTGCTGCCTGCCCTGCGGCGCTCAGACCTTTCCCTGGGTAAGGCTCCTCTGCTGTCCCCTGAGGGAAAACTCCTGTCAGCTGAGGGAAAGCTTCTCTCCTCTCACCTGAGGGAAAGTTTGTCTCTTTCCACCTGAGAGAAAGCTTCTCTCCTGCCACCTGAAGGAAAACTCCTGTCGCCTGACAAATGGCTCCTCTCCTGTTACCTGAAGGAAAGCTTCTCTCCTGTCACCTGAGGGATGGCTTCTATCCTGTCACCTGAGGGGTGGCTTCTCTCCTGTCCAGCCCTGCCCTGGCGCTGCATTCACTCTGAGGTACGCTGCTTTGTTACCTGTGAACTGCCTTCCTCCCCGTTGCCCTCCAGAAGCTTCCCCAGCCCAGCCCACCAGGTCCCCTCAGGGCTGAGGAGACGGGAGCAGAGCCTGGGCCTCACGGGCAGGATCAGGGAAACAGCCAGTCTTTGTCCCAGCTTCGTCTCAGCCATTTAACAGAGCACGGGCTGGAATTCAGGCAGAGGAAACACTGAGGTCACAGTCCCAGTGAGTTTCTGGGAAGGCTGGTACAAACTAGCGTCTCGGGGTGACAGGGTAGCGCAGAGGCCTGCTTCAGGGGAGGTTCAGTCCAGCTGGTGACAGGGGTGTAATCACAGAAATAAAGCGGCATTCTGAAGGTGAAAACTCTCAGAAACCAGGGATGAGGGTGTGAGCCCATGAAATGCAGTAAGTGTGCTCTCTTAGATATTGGTGAGGCCTCAGAAGCCCAAGAGGTGTGTTTGGGGCTGCGGTGTGTCCTTTGAAGCATTAATGGCGGTAGAGCCTGATTTCAGACATCTTTCTTCTATACTGCACTCTTTTCTCACAGTGCCAGAGTCGCTGGGACTTGAGGGCAATAGTCTGATGAAACCAACAGCAGATTTGGGGTTTTGGGTTGTGGACATGGGTGGAAAGGTTTGACTGGAGGCTGAGCTGTGTGGAAAGGTGACGGGAGGTGCCTGATACTGCAGCGGACAATCGCTCAGCTCACACCAAATCACACTTTACAGTTTAAGAGGCAGTTTGGAACTTCAGACACTTGATGGCCACATTTAAAAATTTTGTTTCAGATAATGCTGGTGTTGTAGTCACTGACATAGTGAGCCTAAAAGGTATGTGCTCCAAAACGATCTAGACAGCCTCCCATACCGGAGTGTGTTTGGGCATGTGTCTGTTTTGATTGTGTAAATATTTATTTCAATACTTCTTTGAAATATGGGGGAGAGGCAATGGTTTTATACCAGAAGTGACAATCCAAACTCTCTGGTCCCATGGCCTCTGGTGTGGTGGCTCTTTGGCACCCGTGGCCTTGGATCCCATAGCCTCGGCTCACACTGCAGCAGGGATGTGACTGTTCAGAGGCCTGGAATAAATGCAGCATTGCCTGTATACACCTGTACACAACATAATAATAGAATAATA
>NW_010116837.1:0-5114 GCF_000699245.1 Pterocles gutturalis
AGGGAGAAGAAAACCCGCTGAGGTTACAGTTCCACATCTGGCCCCACAGTTTATAATTTTTACTTTACAAACTGAACGAATCTGCAGAGCATCAGCTCACAACTGCCAGCAGTAACCCCACAATGACGGAAACCAAGCGGGATCCCGCGCGGCCGCCTGTTTTGAAGCACGTCTTCTGCTAATTTAACACAGCAAAATGCCCCCAGGTGGGAAGAACCAGCAGCAGAGCCCAGGAAAACTGCTCCAGGATTAGGACCTGGAAATTCCTAACTCAACTTTTCTGTTTACATCCCTCTTGGCTTATCTGAGCGGCAGCATTTCAGCCGGCAAGGTGTAGTGCGAGACGGCAAACGGCTCTGGGGCTCGTGTGCCCCTTTTTCCGTGCAAACAGCGTTGCCGCGGGCTCTCACCTCTGTCCAGCAGTGATTGTCACATTCTCGGCGGGCAGAGGCACTGAGGACACGTTGGAGGCGGTAAAGATCTTCGTCTCAGACAGCTGACAGGTAAAAGGGGAAAAAAAACAAAACTGAGAACAGCCAGGGGAAGATTCACAAAATTCAAGTGTTTGGAGAAGTCAAAGAAAGCTTCAGACCCTCAGCCAAGCTCCCAGTGATCCTGGTCCAGGACCTAAATTGGTCCATGACCTAAACTGGTCCAAGATCTGATCAGGTCTTTCCTGGTCCAGGAACCAAACCGCACAAGTTTAAACCCAAACCCAGGACCCCTGGGAGCACATCGCACACGCCTGCGTCTCCAAACGCAGCAGCAGCGCTTCCTTCCGACACCGCCTGGAAAGCAAAAGCTTTCCCTTCGCGCCCGTGCTGCGGGCTTAGCGAAAACAAGTGTGCAGAACTATCAATGAGATTAACAATAAATTCGTAACAGGAATCCTCTCGCAGCTGCGCGCAGCCCCAGGAAAGCAGCGGCTGCGCGGAGGAGCGGGGCTTGGGGAATACCTACGTCCTCATTCCAGTCCTCCGTGCCCCATTCTTCCGTCGCCGCCCTCCACGCACCTACAGGGACAACAACACGCAGAGAAGTCACATGCAGATCCCAACTCTGCCTCCGAGAGCCAGGGAAGCGCCGGGGAGCTTTGCAAGCAGCCGAGAGGGTTTCTGTTTGCCAACCGGACGAGTTAAAAGCGCTCGAGCCCAAGCCACGACCCGCAGGCACAGGCGACGGCGTCACGGGGCCCGCAGCGAGGGCAATGCGCGCACCCGGCACTAGGGAGGGACACCGAGCCAGCGAGGAAACCCAGCACCAGCCCCAGCCTCCGCTGCCCTTTTCCTGATTTTTCCCCTCGGATCGCAGCGGCTGGCGGAGCTGCGCCCGCGAGCGCTTCATGGCACCAGCAGCCGGGACAGAGCATCTCCCTCGGGTGAATCCTTCAGCTTCCGTAAAACCCAGGGATAATGGAACTATTCCCATGGTTTTTTTTTTTTTCTTTTTTTTTTTTTCCCCTGCCCAAAATGTTGAAGCCTCACTGCACCGGGAACTCCTGAACGCGGGCACAGGGGAAGCAGGAAGGAAAATGGAAAGGATTCAGCAAGCCACACGTTTTCCGCGAGAAGTTTCAGAGACACGCTGGAAGCGAGCAGCTGAAAGCATCAGGGAGGAAAGCAGGAGATTCCAGCACAGCGCCGTTTGCGAGAGAGAAAAATTTCCTGGAAAGAAAAGCTTTGCCTGCCCGCATCTGCAACTTGCTCCGTGCCCCATTCCCTCGCAGGTTAACCTCGGCACGTTGATCCACGTGGAGACTCCTGAATCCATTAGACAACCTCAACTCTGGTGTGGGAGGAGAGCATGAGCTTTTTACACCCCAAAAACCTGCTCCTGTCAGGCAGCCGCCATCTCAGTGACCGGACACGCGCTCAATGTCCCAGCCTGGGTGGGGACAGACCCCAAACCCCCGCCTCCGCACCTTGAGTCACTGTAAATCCAAACGGAGCCAAAAACGCGGCAAAAATCCAACGGCAGCAACAGGAGCGGATGGAGCTGTGCCGCTGGTGGGAGCTGAAGATTAACCCGGGGTGAGGATCGCGAGAGGCTCCCAGAGCAGCGCTCGAGGCCAGCTGTCCCCCGGCCACAGGGACTCTTCGGCCTCAACACTCCTCCTCCTGTCCTGACCTTCCCGAGAAAAGGGGAAAAATCCTCCAGGAGGGCCCTCGGGCTCGGCTGCCAGGTGGAGGAGATGCCAAATGTGATTCTGACCCCGTTACAGAGGGGATTTGGGGGGTACAAAGCAAACTGGAGCATCTCCCGGCATCTCTTGGGGTCAGAGCAGGGACCAAAGTGGCCAGGCGCCCTGCCAGAGTGTCCCCGTCACCCCAAAACCCACCGTCACTGTCAGCGGCCGGGCAGGTCTGCTCGGGCACAGAGGAGCCGCGGAGCCGCGAGAGAACGGCAAAGGAGCCGCCGAGAGCACAGCAAAGCAGCCGAGAGCAGAGGCAAAGCATGGAGAGGGTTTCGCCAGACCGATTCCCCACCGCGCCAAGCACACGGCGTGGGGACAGCGCTGTGCCACCGATCGCTGGGCTGGGGACAAGGGAAGGGGAGGAGCTGCCTCGTCCCCTCGGGTGGGATGCTCTGTCGCCAGCGCTGCGGACACGGAGCTGCTCCGGGCACCCAGAAGCGGGGGCTGGAGTTAAAATTTATAGAATCCCCAAGAATTTGGGTTAATTTCTCCCAAATTTACACCCCGGGTGTCAGCGTTAGTAGAAGCACAGTCAGAACAAACGTCAAACATTCATTAAAACAAACAAATTAAGGGAGAGAAGAAGGACATATCCACAGATATTTCAGTTTGTTTTTTTTTAAATAAAAGCTGTGAAGTAAAGGTATCCGGGGCAGTGAGTGCACCTGGATGTATCGTATCAGGAGCAGTGTCAAATTTTCGGGGATAATTTGAGCCCTCACCCCCAATGAAATCAAGTCCTGAAACAAAACAAAAAAAAAAAAGAAAAGAAAAGAAAGACAACGGGTGAAATTTTGACTTAAAGGAGCGAAGGCGAGTTCCACAGCCCCCGCGTACACCTCGTACCTGTGGATATTGTTCGTTAAGAGACGCCAGCAGCGACTACAACAGAAATTAAACGACCACGCGCGACACGGCTGAACGGCACGGCCGCACGAGGAGCCTACAGCTGCGGTGTAGCACTGGAGGAACCTTGAGCTGTTCCGTCAGAAAAATCTCCAGTTCCCCCAAACCCAGCTCCAGCCCGCTTCGTTCCACAAACACCAACACAGAAAAAAAAAAACCCAAACACAGGAGCCCCTTCGGACTAGACCATCAAACTCCTCCAGCTGACCCCAGTCAGACCAGGAGCACCATGTCTCAACTCCCAGCAACGCTCTCTGGAGAATGCACCAGATTTTGGGAGAACTCCCGCGTGTTTGTTGCGCTGCGGGTTGTAACAAAAGCCCCTTCCCAGGAGGCAGCTGGTTTGTACTGGGAAACAACTGGGGGGCGAGTGTCCCGTGCCTCTGCAGGGCAGCGGCTCATCGGAACCATCCCCCAGCTCCCCTGTTCCACCAGTCGCCCCGACGGCTGCAAAATCACCTCTGGGTGCAAAGAAACGGCCTCACCGAAATCCCCCTCTGAAAAAAGCACCTGCTGCTCGTCCCCGAGCCAGGGACCTGCCCAGAACCTCCCGGCCGGACACAAGATCCACTTACCAATGCGCTCCAGCGCCACTTACTTGTGCCGTCGTCCGGCTCGAAGCTGCCCGTGTTGTTCCACGTGTTGCTGTTGCTGTTCCCGTAGCTCTCGTCCGCGCCGGCCGGCTCGGCATAGTCCGCGGGGTTGAAAGTTCTGGAAGAAACGGGAGGATGGAAGCTTTTATCCCCTCTCCTCTATGCATCTGAGAATGAACTGACTTTACTCAAACCACAAACAGTGCTCTCAGCAGAGGGGTGCTTCAGAGGCAGCAGCTGCTCCAGGTCTAAGCCAGCACGATAGAATTTGGGCTTTATTAACCCAAAAAATAAAGTGTGAACACAAATGACCAAGACACACAGCACCACTCGCACACAAAGACTTATTTTTGCTCTGGCTTGTACCAGTGAAACTCACCCCATGCCTTGGGCAGAAAATCTTCCCCCCCGCCGTCCGGAGCCACCTGCAAACACACACGCACGCGGCTGAGCGTCGTCTGGCTCCACGCCACCAGGGAAAGAAACCTTTGAGCAACCCAGGGAGGTCTAACACCGCAAACACGAAAGGGACGAGGACCCTCCTGAGCTGACAGCGTTTCCAGCAGCAGCTTCAGGTGCACGGGGAGGACCTCAGCTGCCAGCAGAATTCCAGGCTGGGACGAGGCTTCCAGCCGGCACAAAGCAGCAGGACTGGACCCCGGGTTCTGGTCCTCAGCAGCACAGATTGGGTGGAAGGATTAACGAGTATTTCCAACCCGGGGCGAGGGTGTGCACGGCCACGGTGCTCAGCGACGCACGCGCAGGAAAACGAGGAGGATCCTGATGCTGCTGTAACCAGCAACCTGCCACCAGCCAAGCAGCCACCGGCAAGGTTTTCTAACCCCCCCCGCCTCTGTTACACAGTAACTCCCCGTTTTCTCCAGCTCCACCGATGGGATGCGAGAGCTCAACACTCCTCCCAGCACGCTCAGGATGGGGAAGGAATGGGAAGAAGGGAAATGCCAAGAGCTCATTTTCACTTGTCAATTCCTCCCAGAAACAAGGCTTCCAGACCTCACAGAGGGGATTGATACACCGACGTGATTCCCCTCCTCCCGCTCCCCCTGCCCTCAAACCCCACACGCACCTCGGCCTCGGCCGCGGCCCCGTCTCCCTCGCTCCGTGCCTCTCCCAGAAGGTCCTCCGCTCTACCCGCCGTCCAGTCCGTTCTCCTGGCCCCGGACTGGAAGACAGAATGACACAATTTCGATTTTCATCCCGCTTTAGGGAGAACACAGCACACCGAACCGCGGTGGCTGGGGAGGAGACCACGCCGCCAAACCCTCCCCAAGCTCCTTTTATTTAAGCTGATGGTCTCGGAAGAAGCCCAAGCAGCTTCACCAATGGTTTGTACGCGGCACAAAGCGCCTCGGCGCGGGCCGGGACGGTTACGCGGTCGTTACGGGGCAGGTCCGTACACT
>NW_010116837.1:5144-7300 GCF_000699245.1 Pterocles gutturalis
CGTCGTCTGCTGAAATCCCGATCCCTCTCCCGGTTCTCTTTGCTTTCTTCACTGGGTTCTGTCTGTCCGCTCTCCTTCTGTCCCGAGACACCTTTCTTCTTCCCGACCATTTCCCAGGAATGCTGGAGGTTTGCAAAAGGGGAAAGAAGTTAAATCACGGTTTGATCGACGCAAGGTGCAAACGCAGAGACTCAAACATTCTGCAGAGTCGGCTCATGCTGGGAGGGCACGTTTGGTCCGCAGTAGTTCAAAAGGATCGGATGCTCGTGAGCTGTAATTAAACCCGTGTGTCTGCTGCCTGGGGCACAAACCAAACGACACCCGGACACCCGCACACGGGTGGGAGGTTCCTCCCGAGCCAGCGCTCCCTCATCCTTGGAGCTGGCACCTGTGTGAGCAACAGCAGCCGAGCCCGAACCCACAGAAAACAGCAAGAACCCCTCACAACCGTGGCCCGGGCGGAGGCACAGCGCCAGAAGCGGGCCAGAGACACGTGCCCGGGTTCCTCCGACAGAAAGGAGCCACAGCCGACACAACCCTGCCCCTCAACACAGATCGCTCAGCCCTTGGGGGGAGAAATCAGTTAATTACTGCTCCTGTGCTCCTGGCAGTGCGACAGCTCCCACAGCTGCGGTCAGAGCACTTGGATTCCAAAGGAGTAAGGAGGAAATGATTTCTCGCACGTTCCCCTCCTGTCCTTCGGACCACGCTCGTGTCCTGCGCCAGGAGGAGCCAGGACACGGTCACACCTCACACGAGGAGCCGGTCGGTCACTCTGGCTCTCGTGAGCGCGACACGAGGGTTTCTCATCTCCGAATGTGCGGTGACACCAAACAGGGTGTCGCCAGGACCCTGTCCTACCGTGTCCGGGTTGCCCTCCAGCAGCACGTTGATGGCTCTGTTCACATCCCCGTTGCAGTCGTGCAGAGCGATCACACACTCGTCCTGGTTCTTGCCTGTGATGTCGATCAGCTGGAGGGAAGAAAACACCATGGTCAGCGCGTCCCGAACCAGGACAGCACCAAAATCCCTCCGGATCCCTTCGGGGGCAAGCTGAGCCCACACCAGAAACCCTCAAAGAAACGTCGGGGTCTGGGGATCTCACTGCCCCTCGATTTCTGGGAATTTCTGTGTCGCCGTTGCTCCACCACAACCCAACCCACGACCTTCTTTTCGCAGGGTAACACCCTTCCCGACATTTCGGGGCACAAACGGCAGCCCAGGGGGATTCGGGAGGTTTTCCATTTCCACACTCACTTGTTTCACCTTCTCCTCAAAGTCAGCGTCGTTGTGGTCCGAGATCATCTGTGCAAGTCGAATCTGTTCCGCAGTGGCCTAGAGAAACACAAGGGAGAGAGGGAGCGCGGTTAGAGCGGCACCGTCCCGACAAACCTCCCTCCATGGGCCGCACCGCTTCCCCGAGATCTCTGGAAGCAATCTGACGAAGAGGAGACGCAAACGAGTGGCAGAAAGAGGAAAACTTCCAAGATAAAGCCAGGGGGAAGAGGAGGAAGCGAGGGGAGTCTGGAAGAAAGGGTGGATGGCCTCGTGGCACTGGGTGAGCGACAACTGCCCAAAAAACGTCATTTTGAGGCAGCCCTGACCACCACCAGCATGGCCCGACCCCCCACAGGTGGTCTGTCACCCGTCTGCGTTTGTTAAAGTGAGCGGGGAACAGTCAGACGGGATTAAACCCAAACCCCAGCTCAGAGCCTCCGACGGGCTCCTGGGAGGCCTCTGCCTGGGAGCTGCGGGATTTCCCGCGCCCACTGCCCTTACCTGCGGCCGCTGCTTGTGCTGCGCCGGGCTCTGTGTCTGTGGCTGCTCCCAGGTGCCGCGGGCGCGGGTCGTGCCCACCGATGTCATCATTTACAGTATATACAAATATCAGTATTTACAGGAACGCTGCGCGGGCGGGGAGGAGAGAGAACAGCCTGTTAGAAACCAACGATCCACCGGCTGCAGCGTGCAGCGAGACCGGCCCATCCTCCGGTACGGCCACCACAGGACCCCTCCCAGTGCTCCCCAAAGCCAGGGGGGGACAGCGGCCACGCGCCCCCAGGACAAGAATTCTAAAGTTTCTCCATTTTTCTCCCCCATGGCCCCAGCGCCGAATGACTAGGGGGGAAGGGTCTAACGCCTCGCTGCTGAGCCCC
>NW_010116837.1:7372-9022 GCF_000699245.1 Pterocles gutturalis
CGGTCAGAAAAACCTCAAAGGAAACATCGCTTTGGGAGCAGAACATCTCAGAGCCTCACGCACAGCAGCCACTTTCCCTTCTCCTTTCTCACCTTCAGAGCAGCCCCCGGGCAGCCCAACCGCCCGGTGACAGGCTGAGCTGCAGGTCAGAAAATATCGCTCCTGGGGAACTGCCCGTGTTCGGCCGCTTCAGTTATCCCCCAGAACGGGAATATTCCATTTCCTTCTCCCGAGTATTTCAGATTAAAAAACCACCCCAACACCCCAGCTAGACACCAACAAGGACCAGCCGCTTGCGCTGCCAGGGAGCCGGAGGCACGGACCCAGGAGGAGCTCAGAGCCTGGAGCCCGCAGGTTCTGGAACCTCTCACCGGGGCTGGGGAAGGAGCCCAGCCCCGAGGGCTGAACGGGATCAGGAGTTCCACCCCGCGGCAGGACCCGCTGCCTCCCAACACCTCAACAACCGCAAACTTCACACTTTTGGGTTTCACTAACGAGCAGCAGGGGCTGCTCCTGGTGCCGGTGCCACAGGCGGATGCTTGGGCCCGGGGAAGGAGCCGCAGACAGAGCACAAGAGCGGGGAGGAAACCGAGCAAGAGGATCCGACCCGCCGGACACGACCCAAAACATCACCCACGAGCGCCAATGCAGCGGCATGGAGCGAGAGGTGGGGCGACACGGGGGAGGTTCCGGGCAGAGCACCCAGCCTGGATTTCCCCCGCAGCAGGGCTGCCGGGGCTCTGGCCATCCCCCCCGCGCTCCACACGGGCCTCCAGCCCCACGGGATTTATTTTCGCTCTCCACCGCTACGTCTCTTCAACTTCCAAGCGTTTCATGCACAAACAAGTCGCCGGATTAAACCCCTCTGGCAGCAGAACCACGGGCCCAGGGGGAATTTCAACAATTCTGTGATTCAGGCCCCGGCCCCAGCCTCCATCGCGCCCCTTCAACGTCCGACTGCAAACCCCGGTTATCCCGACACTCCAACCGGCCCTGCGCGGGAGCAACAACAACGTGAGTCCAGTGGTTCAAAGCATCCTCCCCAGCAGGGTTTCACCTGTGGGTTTTAAAGAACAAACCCAGATACAGTCACCGAAAAATGAAATAAAACGGGGCGGCTCCAGCCCAGGCGAATTGAGGCTGGTCCAGCCAGAGAACACGCGTCCAGCCGGGCCGGCGCCGGCGTTCCAAGAGAAGAGGAAGGATTCAGGGAAGACAAGAAGCTTCCCAGCTACAGGTTACAACATCTCCTCTCCAGAAAGGCCGCGGGGAAGCGCGGGGCGGGCACGGTGCCGTTGCCCCTTTTCCGTCGCAGACCGCAGAGGAGAGAGCTGGGCTGCGCGCTGCGTGAGGTGCGGAGTCTCCAGAAAAAGAGGTGATACAGAAGCGTAACCAAGGGTTCATTTTATTAGAGATTTCGGGGAAAGTTACAATTTTCCAGCAAGGATCTGGCGGCCCCAGCCCCGATCTCCGGCTGGGTCAGACCCACCGGCTGATGCTGGGCGAGTCCCGGCATTTATTTCAGAAAATCGGTATTTCCATCCTCCTCCGACAAAGCGGAATTAACACGGGGAAAAGGCTGCGAAGCTCTGACCCAAAGGGCCCCAAAGCGCCTGGACAGACCTTCCTGCAGCGTGGGGCTGAAAGATC
>NW_010116838.1:0-4112 GCF_000699245.1 Pterocles gutturalis
CGGGCCGGGCCGCCGCGCTGAGGAGCAGCGGGCTGCGGGGCCAGGGCGGCCGCCTGAGCCCGGACAGCAGCCGTAAGGAGCGGTGAGCTCTGCCGCTGTCAGACCCTCTTCTTCCTCCGAGGGCGTGGGATGGGCGTGTGACGACCCCCACCGACTTCTGTGAGTGAGCTCTGAGACCAGAACGTGAAAGAACCCCTTTATCCCCTCACAGAGGTAGGCGAGAGAGCTGCTAGTCTGTTCCTTTTAAATGCATTTCTTAGATTTGGAAAATGAGTACAACTTGAAGAATTTGAGAAAGGCTGTTTATATCATGGTGAGGGGCTGAACTTGGTCATTAATGGCAAGGCCCTTAAGTCTGGGCCCAGCAGAGGCTTATTTGCCAGACTAACAGGCCCTCAGGTAGCACTATATGAGGTAACAGCCCCATCAAAGGAGGTGCAATTTAACTTCTAAGTAGGAGCAAAAGTCACTTTAGTGGTGATCAGGGTAAAGATGGCCATTGCCCAGGATAAGAGCACATCAATACTGTACCCTCCAAAGAAGTGCTGTAATCATTCTTGTAACATTTCAAGGTTAGTGTAGCTAGATACTGCTAAGGTAAGTTTTATATTAGATTAGCCCTGACATAACTTTTAATTTACTGGGAAAGAAGTTTGATACACAGAGATAACTGTACTCAGCCATACTGCATTAGTCTTAATTCACTTACAGATATATAAACACACTTGTTAATTCTCCATGCCACCCAATTTGTTATCTTGATCAGAATAATTTAGATTTTAAATAATAAGCAAAACAATCCAACTAAGCATCACTTTCATGTATGTTCAGGAACATTTGTGACATTTAAGCAAGATGCAGGGAATTAGCTATTTTAGTTTTTACTGCAGTATTTGCTAGTAAGGATGCAGTGAGAATTTTATTTTTTCCAACTGAAGATGACACATTTACTACTCAAGGCATGCAACTTTAACTTGAATCATGTAAGTAGCCCTGGGCCTCAACTTCATTATTGCTCATTTTAAGCAGGACAGAACTTGTTTACTACTTAAGGAGCTGAAGTTAGAGGCAAGGTCTTGGCCTTTAAGAGCTTAATCTTTACAGGTAGATAAAGATCACAAGGTTCTAACTCACTTATATTGCTAGGCAATAACTCCTTACCCATATCCTCAACTCCAAAGGTCAGGTCTTTACTACAAGCCACCTTTTACCATGAAGCTTTCACTAAAGCTGTGTCTGCTGTGTACTTAAAGCCATAGTCATGTGCTTTCAGATTTTCAGTATCCACATAATCAATTGGAATACAAAGATTAAAGAGAGGCTGAGCACATCTTACACTAAAGCTGTGTCTGCTGTGTACTTAAAGCCATAGTCAGATTTTCAGTATGCACATAATCAATTGGAATACAAAGATTAAAGATGAGGCTGAGCACATCTTAATACCAGATTTTATAGTGCCACCCTTCTTTTGATCTTAATCATGTGACTACAAGCTAATGGATAAGTGGCATATTCTTACTCCCATTCTGTGTAGTGGGAGTGACTAGGGATGAACATTATATACCCAAAGAAGTCTGCTTTCCAGAAAGCCCAGTCTTCTACCCTTGTACATACTGCATTCAAAGTGAATGTCGGATTCCCAGACATTTAGCATAGTCATGGTGTTGACCAAAGTAGATGCAGAAATCAGTTTTACACTGTGCATGAAAATATGCCTGGCTTTTGTCAGTCATTTATGCTTCATGCTCTGGGCACTGTGGTATTGCTTAAGTCTGATGGACCAACATCAAAACATGTTCCTCTGCCTAAACTCTTTATGGCTTTGCTACCAGAGAGTACTTTACTACGGCAACATAAAAACTAAGTGTTAGTATTTCCATTCTAATGGAGCTGTAAAAGGCCTTTAGAACTGAGTTCTCTACATACAGTTCAATAGATGGAGCTTTCAGAAGTGCAATCTGCATTGCTTTCAGCTGTCCTGATGACTATACGTAAGAACAGTAGACAGTATGCTCTTTCATAAGTTTAATAGAGTTACAAAAGGATACCACTGCTCTATATGCAACACATGACTAACCACATACACTGCATTGTCACTAAAGTCAACAGGGCTTGATGTACAGATATCATTAGGATTTTATGAAGGTACTGTCAACAGGACAAACTTTCCTTCAAGTAAAAAAGTTACTGTTTATACCTATAGCATGATCCCTTGACTCAGATGCAATGACTTAGTCAATGTTCAGTAACTGATGCGTGCTCTTTATGTAAGGCATACTAGTTTCCACTCAGACTGAAAGTTTATTTCTGCTTGGAGAAATACTCTTTACTTTTCTGAACATCAGGCTTGATTGTGTCACTGCCAGGCTTCCAGCCAGCTGGGCACACTGAAATGATAAGAACATCAAGACTTAACCAGCTACTCCCACAGAACATGTTTTATATATTATTAAAGCAAGCTAGCAACTCAAAACATGTACACATCTTTGCAACATACAGAAGGTACATTATTTGGTGTGGCATTATGTTCAGTTTATTTTACTCATTTCCATTTCTTCACTAGGTAGCACTCAAGGAACCAGTTTATTTTACTCATTTCCACTTCTTCACTAGGTAGCACTCAAGGAACCAAGTGCTTGCTTACTCCAGGGCATGGTAAACACCAAAAGACTTCATTTGCATGACATGTGACTGCCCCATCAAATATGATGATTTCTCCTCAGCCAACAGAGGAGGGCATACAAGTTCACAAACACTGACTCTTTAGACTATAGCATAGCCACAATAGCAGCTGTTTTATTAAAAACTGCCATTGACTTACCAGTTCTGAAGCAAGTTAAGCATGACCAGCAGCAACACCTGTCATTAATTTAATCACAGCTGAGGACTACTAATACATTAGCAATTCTGAGTTTCCATCAGCTGGTTCGAACCTATCATCTGCAGTTTTTGGTAACTCCTGCTGAAAAGCTACCAGCCTCAAGCACTTTGTATCACTTGAACTATGGACACAAAGAGACTGACCCATTTTCCCCTTACTACACATGGAGAAACATCAGCAGGCTTTCTAGGAATTTATATGTTTAAAACACAGCATTAGTACTAATGGCCTACCAAATCTGAGTGCCAAGTCTAAAATATTCATGCTCTTGCAGGCTAAGTTATCACATGTTCTTTGTCTCCAGTATTTTGTGTGTCTAATTGAAAGATACAAGTGTTACATGCTTGACAAAACATCCAACAGCACATTGGTTTAAGTGGTATTTCAACATTAGCAAGTAGTCAATGGACCATTAACTAGAGTAAGACAAATATATACTATAGTGCCCTTCAACAAGTAGCTTTACATGACCGGCTGCATTTCAAGATGCACAATTACTTGCTGTGCAGATCTATACACATAATTAGAGTACCTTTCACTAAACCTTGATTTAACTTGCCTAGTTAATACTGTTCATTAGAGAAGCATTTAAGATTAGAAAAAACCCTTACCTTCTCCATGTTTATCTGTAAACTGGAAAGCCTGGACAAGCCTGAGGGTTTCATCAACAGAACGGCCAACAGGAAGATCATTGATTGTTATCTGCCTCAAGATCCCATTCTCATCAATTATGAACAGACCCCTAAAAAACCCACAACCAGAACTAAAGTTAAACATGGCTTTTGAAAGAGATCAGACTGAAGCAAGTTGCAAAAACTCAGGTTCAGTATTCTATTATGGCAGTAAGTTGTGTCATGCAGTATTGCTGACCCCTTCAGTGTATGCATAGGCTTTCAACTGCTAATGTTTCAGTGTTAACTAGGAAGGACAGAAGGCAAGTCAGAACACTAATGCAAGGAAGCAACACTTCTTATTTAAGGAAGATACTAGCAGAAAAACAAAATGGAAGAGAAACACAAATTGAAGGAGCAGGACTCCTACATCCAACAAAAAAACATACATATTTTTCTCAAGAAAAAACACAACCCAGCAATGGCTCATCAGTTAGTCCTCCAGAGTCTTATTAGGAGTCCACAGTGGTTCAGCTTCCTCAGCAACTTTAACTCTGAACAGTTGTCTAAAAGATAAGGCTCACAGAAGCTCACCTGAGACTCCTGCACTGTGCAGACAG
>NW_010116839.1:0-7164 GCF_000699245.1 Pterocles gutturalis
CACCTTCGGCTGCGTTGGATAAAACATAGCCCGCGGTGGGCTGGAAGAAATCACGCAAAACTCTTCCCTCGGAACCTGGCAGCGCTGCAAGTGTGCAGCTGGCCATTAACTCCCGCTGCTAGGAAGCAGGAGCAGGTCTTCCAGCTTTATTTTAGCTTGGAAATAGAGCGTGTGCTGTGCTTGTGTCCTTCTACAAAACGATGTTCGTCTGTTTCACAGCAGAGCTTGTTTTTGTCACCTCTAATAATTTCAGATAAGAGCAGGGGCAAAAAAATCACCTTTCTTAGCAAAAAAAGAAGCAATAGTTTTGCAGTAATAACACATTAGTAAAACTCAGTCCACTTGTATTTCTCAGTTCTGCTTCACTAGTAGCACTTTGATTATATTCTCATGTTACCTATGTAGACTATGATAGCTTAAATATACTAAAATAATTGCAAACTTTTTTTTTTAGGAAAGAAAGTAAGGCACTGAAGAAATAACATATGACCTATAGGCATCTTTAACATTATCCAACATAATAGGGTCACTGTTTCGTAAGGGAATATTTATAACCAAGTGCTGTAAATGTACAGCTAAAATGAGTGCATACAAATAAAATCTCTCCCTCATCCCCCGCCATGTTCACATGCTGAAACTGCCACCAGTATTTGTACTTAAATAGTGCACAGCCTGTTACTCTTCAGGCATGCACACCTTCCTCTCATTTGGTGATACACTGAGAAACTACCCGCGCAAACCCAGCACGGTGCTTTACACAGCGTGCAGGCAGGCTGGCATTGCCCCTGCTCTCCACCAGCCTTTGCTGGACCGTGGGTTTGATGACTGCCTGAGCCACTGGGACTCATCTCACCTACTGAACACCAAGAGGAGGAGGTACAAAAAGGGAGGTACTCTAAAGGGTTTTAGTAATCTTCCTTTTCTTGCAAAACTTTGTTTTTCAGTTAAAGAATATTTTATTTTAAATAGGAGGCTTGGTAGAACATTACCATGTGTGTTTTATAGTTCTTGTGCTAATTCTTATTTCATGTTACTATAAAAACAGATATTATAAAGTTATGTGTGGGTAAAAACAGATATTATAAAGTTATGTGTGGGCTTTGCTTTTGAGAAATATGCTGTTGATAGTACATTTTTGTTGTAAGAAAATCATTTACCAGTAACAGAGTACTCTGTGATGGGGGAAATTTTAATGTGTTCCACTCCTCTTGACCATAACCGTTTTGTTTCACTCATCCTACTCAGGTATAAAGATATAGTGCTTCTCCAGGTAGTCTTTTTTTCATATTCCCAAAATATTTGCATTATTCCCAGAATATTTGTTATTTCTCCATTTTATTTCAGCTGCCCTATTTGATACCAGACCTGTGTCTCAAAATCCTCTCTTCTGGGTCCCTTTATTTTTTTCTCTGTTCTTTCTTGCTCATCTTCTGCTATATTTCTTTTTTAAAACTAGTACCATCCTACTTTGCTGGTGGGTTGTCTGATCCTTTGATTTCAGAGCCTGTTTAGCCACTTCCTCTGTTTTCTTCTGCTGCTTCCTTCAGTCTTCTACTTACTGTTTGAATGCCCCTAGGATTATTTCCCATATTCCCCATGATACTTGTGCATCTCTCTCAGCTTCCAGGTGACATTTCTCATTTTCTCAGGTGCTTCCCTTCCTAGATCCCAAGCCTCCCTTGGTCTTCATTCTCATTTCGGCCTTGTAAGCTTTGGTATCACCCCAGGCACTCTTACTTTCTCACCTATCCCAAATCTTCCACCAATTCTGAAGCCACACTTGTGTAAGTTGCAGTGGTGACTCTTAAGGTTTCTTTCAGATCATATTGCAACAGCGACACTAATGAAAAGTGAAATAAAACAATACGGTTTATTTAATTGTGCATACTGTAGAACTGGTATACCACAGAAATACCAACCAACTTCAACAGGGGAACCTACATCAGCATTTTTAGTGACTGCTTACTGAAAGTTAACCACAAAGAGCTGCATCTGAGTATTTGGTAGCTCAGAAATGTGGTAGCATTGTGAACTCTTCCAGTTCTTGGTCACCTTTGTGAAGATTTCAGATTAGCAGCATGTGATGATCATGGTCATGGCTTCTGTGATACAGGTTGGTTGGTTTGGCCCTTTGTGTTTCACAACCACCGCTATCAAAATGAACTATAAAAAGGAATCTTTACAGAGAGATGACTGAATAGGCACTAGACAATGCATTTTCTCTAGAATAAAAAACCGATTATATTGGGAACAGTAAAAAACCTCTTGTACTTACATCATCTTTTTGTATTGACCCTTGTGATAAATAAAATACCCATGCTCTTCTGTCCCTACATGCTTTTCAAGTACAAATTACCTCTAGGAAACCACCTCAGTAAGGTGCAGTTTTGTTTCACTTCATCAAGGACTGGTAAGACTTGCTAAGTTAAAGAGTTGTGGGATTTTCAGAAGCATAGGAACAGAAATGTTCATCATTCTTGAAAGAGAAAAAGATGCTGAGCTGAAACTGTTTTTATTTCAACTTGATTTAAAAAAAAAAAAAAGTTTCTTTCAACATACTGTAGTGACTACCTAGTCTCCATTGGCTGGTTACAGAGTGAAAGCATGTGGCACTATGGGACTGGACCGTACTTCTACTAGAAGTTAGATAAGTGGACACCTTCTGAGGTCAGTGGATGTTCCAAGAATCACAAGATGATGGAAATCCTGTCCAAAGGTGTGTTCTGTTGTACCTGTGGTCTTTTGGATGCATTTGTGTCTGAACAGTTCAGGATATAGGAGTGAAGATGCATCTGTTTCCTTCTGTGAGTAATAGCCTAGGGGTGACGATCTGTTCTGTAACTATCTGAAAGTTAGCGAGGTTACAGAGGATTACTTTGGATGGCAAGATGCTGGGATGAAGAAGCAAGGAGTGGTCCTTTCCTTCCGTGAAAGACAAGAAAAGAGATTTCTATCAGAGTGTGACTTTATTCATTACACTTCTTGCAGGTCTTTCCAACACTAAATGTAATTTATGTATTATTCTGGCTTTGCAAAGATAAACTACATATTCTATTTTTTAATGACTTGCCCATTATTGATATTTATGCTGTGTTTCATTAGACATTTAAATTGCAAATCCAATTACAATGAAATTGATGTACGTGTTCTAGAAAAAGTTATGAGATCTTCACTGTGGTTTTTCCCATCCAGATATACATTTTAAAGGAGAGTGAATACAGAACTAGACAAAAGAGCTATTTTTTTTCTGAGTTGTACACATATTAACCTTTTGTTCTTTTGAAATAAAAAATCTATAATCCTGCCTGATTATACAAAAATTACAATATTTCCCTGCTTAGTATTTCTCTTATATGCACCTTTTTTATTATATAATCTGAAAATACATCTGTCTTCTCAGATAAAAAGAACTGATGTATTTAATGTGAAATAGAAGTGTTAGTTTAGAGGTGGCTTAATTAGTTTTATTACAGACAGCAAGTTACAAACTATTCCATCATCATTCACTCAGTCAAGTACAGTGACAGAGCTATTTTGCTCAGAAAGATAAAAAACAGACATTGAAAGCTTCTATTCCCTATACAGGGGAAAGGATGAGAGATGGAGTGAAGTCGCCTGATGAGTGACAGGCACATGGCTTAATGCACTACTAGAAGTCACTTGGGTACCATGGCGATGAAAGCTGCAAAAGAAGCCATGCAGAATATCACAGTACCATGATTCAGCCTCGCTGAATAACTTACATAAAGGTTAACTCTATACAGCAAGCTATAGGTGCCGCTGTATTGCTCACTTGCAGACTAATCCAAAACCTGTTTATGAACAAAAGGAAGGAGCAACATCAATCTGTATTTGTAGCCCAGAAACTTTCAAGGATTCATGGAATGATGTTTAGTTGCTCATGTTTAACCAAAGTCTTGTTATGTGAGCTGGTTAGATTGCACAAAGGTACTCCAGCTCACACCACAGTCCATCTCTCTGCTCTGCACTTCGAATACTGTCAAGGATACACTTGTATAAACCAGGAAAGGGGCAAGTCAGTGTAACTGTGCCATGGCTAAGCAGTGTCACTGCTGCGGGTGTGAGCATCACTTGGAAAGAGGTATGCTATTCACCAAGGGAACGCTGATTTCTTAGAGGTGTGAAAGATGTGTAACCTGCCTGCTGGAATTCCTTCCTACTTCATAGTACAGGACTCAAGACTTGCTTTTATCAAGCCAACAAAGTGGACCATTGCTACTCAGTAGTTTTGTTAGTTCTCTCCATAAAAAAGAAAATAATCATTGTCAACTACTCTTTCGAATCACAACTAGTCTCTGCCTTTGTCTAAATGTGATTGAAGACAGAATCATGTTGTGCCACCAGGAAACCTTCTCTGTGTCTAAAAATCTTCCCTAGTATAGTCTCTTCTGGCCATGATCCAGCCTACTGCTTCACATTCGGCTCTCATACCTGTACTCCTTTTCTTCCCGCAGAATACTGCAAGTGCAAATTTTAATCACTGTCAGAAATTGCAGCTGTGCTTTTTTTCTCCAAAGGAGAGCACAACGAGGAGGTGGGCTCAGATGGCTGGTGGATATTGGCACCCAGAAGAGAGCACTAGGACTGGATCACAGAAACAGCAGAAACGTTTCCAAAAGCTGTCCAAAATGTCTTGGCTAAAAAGACCCTGGGGTGTTCAGGGGCAGAAAATACTGAAGGACTTTTGCACTGTAAGAGAGAAGGGGGAGAAGCAGGGTCTGCGGTGAGAAGGAATGAATTTAAGGATGTGTTTCTACCTGGACACTCATACTCAAGACTGTAGTTTGGGAGGGGGGACAGAGATTTCTAAGGAACATCATTGTTGCTGGACTGCCAGGGATGCTCCTACCACTATCACTTACACATATGTACACACACACGACTTACAGGATCCCACTCAGCCATTATCCTATTTTTTGCTGTCAGAAACATACTATTCTTCTCTACGCACTTTCACACAAGGTGTGTCATCCTACATTTGCCTTGATTTACATGGTAAAATTAATTATTGTCAATTAGTTTTAGAAATTTGAAACACACTAACACCCACCTGTACTGTATCTACACTGTGAAAGTCAGGGCAACTGAAATATTCTCATTAAATCCATTGCAGTTTCATTGCACATAATTTTGTGAGTTTTGGATAAATACTATATTTCCAACCCAGTAGTCTGAGGCATGCTGCTCAAAGATGAAGAACACTAGTAGTCATCAAGCCCCTGTTCCCATTACAGATAATAAGATACTTCTTCTGTATTATAAGTGAGTAGGAGGACATTGGAAGTCAAAACAAGATATAATTAAGTGGAAAATATCTTGCTAGTTTCCAAGAAAGTGGAAAAGTATTAACTTTCCAAAAACAGTGTGTATGTAAAGGGATGTTGGACCAGAGATTGTGCATGTTGTGAAAAGCAAGAGTAATCTGAGAGAAATCAGTAGAATTACAGCATTATTAAATCAGTGTAAGGGAGCTCAAAATCAGATTTTTTCCTTTGTCTACCTTCTGTCATTACATAAAGAAATAAAATATTTTCAATAACCCTATGTCCTTTTAATGACTTAACATAAGAGCTTTTCTAGGTGGATTCCATGTTCACTCGAGATACCATATTAACTTCTGTGTCTTGCCCAATTTGTTCAAAACATCTCCACTTGTCACCTAATTTTATCAAAGAAGTAAAGAAAGTGATACATTGAAGCCTTTCACAAAAATACTTTACAGAATCAATAGGTAGTGGTCATCTTGGAGGTTTGATATTTAGACCTACCAATGTACAAAAGATTAAAAAGTATCATAAATAGTGACAAATAAATCAGAGCTTTAGCAAAGATAAGTTCTTAAAAATTCACGTAAGTATTGCTGACATTTAACCTTTACTGGAAAAGAAGCATGTCTGTACAAAGGAGTTGTTTAGCTTGGCATGATCACATACTGCCATGAAAATGATGTGATTCATAACAGTAGCAACATTTTATATTTCATTTTCATTTTAATTTAAGTGATTTTTATAAGTTGAAGGTGTGAAGCTTCTAATAATGAGAAAAGAATGATTATTTTCTGGTGAGTACTAGAAATTTGGAGTTAGCCCTGTCAGTTTAGCATTCAGGTTTGTCTCTATGTTGTATTGAGAGATTAAACCAGTAGTTGCTCTAGTTCTCAAACCAAATATCATGCATAGGGATATTCTTTTATGATTTTGGGAGGGGGGTTCTCCACGCTTATTAATGATACTCATATAACAGTCATCAGTTATCTGCCCAGGATAACACTAGCAATTTTTTGCCTCCTTTGAGAAACAGATAAAAACACAAAATGTGAAAAATACATTGACAGGAGACCAATAGAAGAGATATGTTATATTTAAAAGCAGAATAACTGTAGTGAATACCTCTTGAACGTGTCTGACTGCTATGTCAACTTTATCGTTTAGAGATTCTGACATCATGGATATTAGTGTTGCAATGCTGCCTTCAAGATGGAATTTATAATAATTGATATCCCACTGATTTCATTCTGCTGTATTAAAAATAATAACTCGGAACACTTACCTGTCAAAGACATCTTTTCGAAGTTATCCACAAGTGATCTCTTATTTGTTTTCTCTGAATTACATATGTGTATCGTGTTCCTTTATAGTGAAGTAGTTTCTACACAAAACTTCTTGTTAGCAATGCTCTAAGAAAAAGAATAATCTAGTCTGGAGTTATAATCCATTTTGCATTTCTGTTTCTCTCACTACAAATAGATGCTGCACCATCTTATTCAGTGACTTCAGTAGTCATGTAGTTCAGTTGGCATTCATGTATTTCTAGATTAGTAAAGGTTTGTTTGAATAACTGTTTTGAGAAAAAATTCATGTCTGTTATCACACAGCAGCAATTACATGTGGCCAAGATTGTTCAAGAAAAGACAACTACTATCCTTTACTTGCTGTTATTATTTTCCTTTTTTTTTTTTTTTTGAAAGTTCCACCATGCATTCATAAAGAAGAAATAATACCATAATACTTGAATAATTATTTGCTTATCATAACTTTAGGGAAAAAAAAGTTTGGTATGAAGTTTGTTTACACAAATTAATTGTTGAATTCTATAAACTAAACTATAAAGTATAATATATAATATATATAATATATATAATAT